>NC_092088.1:88950217-89202508 GCF_045679555.1 Salvelinus alpinus | reverse complement strand
ACTACTCCCTGCTGGGTCACCAGGTTGATCTACTGTATTGAGTCTCTACTAGTAGTAGTAACAGTAGACTACTCCCTGCTGGGCCACCAGGTTGATCTACTGTATTGAGTCTCTACTAGTAGTAGTAACAGTAGACTACTCCCTGCTGGGTCACCAGGTTGATCTACTGTATTGAGTCTCTACTAGTAGTAGTAATAGTAGACTACTCCCTGCTGGGTCACCAGGTTGATCTACTGTATTGAGTCTCTACTAGTAGTAGTAACAGTAGACTACTCCCTGCTGGGCCACCAGGTTGATCTACTGTATTGAGTCTCTACTAGTAGTAGTAACAGTAGACTACTCCCTGCTGGGTCACCAGGTTGATCTACTGTATTGAGTCTCTACTAGTAGTAGTAACAGTAGACTACTCCCTGCTGGGTCACCAGGTTGATCTACTGTATTGAGTCTCTACTAGTAGTAGTAACAGTAGACTACTCCCTGCTGGGTCACCAGGTTGATCTACTGTATTGAGTCTCTACTAGTAGTAGTAACAGTAGACTACTCCCTGCTGGGCCACCAGGTTGATCTACTGTATTGAGTCTCTACTAGTAGTAGTAACAGTAGACTACTCCCTGCTGGGTCACCAGGTTGATCTACTGTATTGAGTCTCTACTAGTAGTAGTAACAGTAGACTACTCCCTGCTGGGTCACCAGGTTGATCTACTGTATTGAGTCTCTACTAGTAGTAGTAACAGTAGACTACTCCCTGCTGGGTCACCAGGTTGATCTACTGTATTGAGTCTCTACTAGTAGTAGTAACAGTAGACTACTCCCTGCTGGGTCACCAGGTTGATCTACTGTATTGAGTCTCTACTAGTAGTAGTAACAGTAGACTACTCCCTGCTGGGTCACCAGGTTGATCTACTGTATTGAGTCTCTACTAGTAGTAGTAACAGTAGACTACTCCCTGCTGGGTCACCAGGTTGATCTACTGTATTGAGTCTCTACTAGTAGTAGTAACAGTAGACTACTCCCTGCTGGATCACCAGGTTGATCTACTGTATTGAGTCTCTACTAGTAGTAGTAACAGTAGACTACTCCCTGCTGGGTCACCAGGTTGATCTACTGTATTGAGTCTCTACTAGTAGTAGTAACAGTAGACTACTCCCTGCTGGGTCACCAGGTTGATCTACTGTATTGAGTCTCTACTAGTAGTAGTAACAGTAGACTACTCCCTGCTGGGTCACCAGGTTGATCTACTGTATTGAGTCTCTACTAGTAGTAGTAACAGTAGACTACTCCCTGCTGGGTCACCAGGTTGATCTACTGTATTGAGTCTCTACTAGTAGTAGTAACAGTAGACTACTCCCTGCTGGGTCACCAGGTTGATCTACTGTATTGAGTCTCTACTAGTAGTAGTAACAGTAGACTACTCCCTGCTGGGTCACCAGGTTGATCTACTGTATTGAGTCTCTACTAGTAGTAGTAACAGTAGACTACTCCCTGCTGGATCACCAGGTTGATCTACTGTATTGAGTCTCTACTAGTAGTAGTAACAGTAGACTACTCCCTGCTGGGTCACCAGGTTGATCTACTGTATTGAGTCTCTACTAGTAGTAGTAACAGTAGACTACTCCCTGCTGGGTCACCAGGTTGATCTACTGTATTGAGTCTCTACTAGTAGTAGTAACAGTAGACTACTCCCTGCTGGGTCACCAGGTTGATCTACTGTATTGAGTCTCTACTAGTAGTAGTAACAGTAGACTACTCCCTGCTGGATCACCAGGTTGATCTACTGTATTGAGTCTCTAATAGTAACAGTAGACTACTCCCTGCTGGGTCACCAGGTTGATCTACTGTATTGAGTCTCTACTAGTAGTAGTAACAGTAGACTACTCCCTGCTGGGTCACCAGGTTGATCTACTGTATTGAGTCTCTACTAGTAGTAGTGACAGTAGACTACTCCCTGCTGGGTCACCAGGTTGATCTACTGTATTGAGTCTCTACTAGTAGTAGTAACAGTAGACTACTCCCTGCTGGGTCACCAGGTTGATCTACTGTATTGAGTCTCTACTAGTAGTAGTAACAGTAGACTACTCCCTGCTGGATCACCAGGTTGATCTACTGTATTGAGTCTCTACTAGTAGTAGTAACAGTAGACTACTCCCTGCTGGGTCACCAGGTTGATCTACTGTATTGAGTCTCTACTAGTAGTAGTAACAGTAGACTACTCCCTGCTGGATCACCAGGTTGATCTACTGTATTGAGTCTCTACTAGTAGTAGTAACAGTAGACTACTCCCTGCTGGGTCACCAGGTTGATCTACTGTATTGAGTCTCTAATAGTAACAGTAGACTACTCCCTGCTGGGTCACCAGGTTGATCTACTGTATTGAGTCTCTACTAGTAGTAGTAACAGTAGACTACTCCCTGCTGGGTCACCAGGTTGATCTACTGTATTGAGTCTCTACTAGTAGTAGTAACAGTAGACTACTCCCTGCTGGGTCACCAGGTTGATCTACTGTATTGAGTCTCTACTAGTAGTAGTAACAGTAGACTACTCCCTGCTGGGTCACCAGGTTGATCTACTGTATTGAGTCTCTACTAGTAGTAGTAACAGTAGACTACTCCCTGCTGGGTCACCAGGTTGATCTACTGTATTGAGTCTCTACTAGTAGTAATAACAGTAGACTACTCCCTGCTGGATCACCAGGTTGATCTACTGTATTGAGTCTCTAATAGTAACAGTAGACTACTCCCTGCTGGGCCACCAGGTTGATCTACTGTATTGAGTCTCTACTAGTAGTAGTAACAGTAGACTACTCCCTGCTGGGTCACCAGGTTGATCTACTGTATTGAGTCTCTACTAGTAGTAGTAACAGTAGACTACTCCCTGCTGGGTCACCAGGTTGATCTACTGTATTGAGTCTCTACTAGTAGTAGTAACAGTAGACTACTCCCTGCTGGGTCACCAGGTTGATCTACTGTATTGAGTCTCTACTAGTAGTAATAACAGTAGACTACTCCCTGCTGGATCACCAGGTTGATCTACTGTATTGAGTCTCTACTAGTAGTAGTAACAGTAGACTACTCCCTGCTGGGCCACCAGGTTGATCTACTGTATTGAGTCTCTACTAGTAGTAGTAACAGTAGACTACTCCCTGCTGGGTCACCAGGTTGATCTACTGTATTGAGTCTCTACTAGTAGTAGTAACGTAGACTACTCCCTGCTGGATCACCAGGTTGATCTACTGTATTGAGTCTCTACTAGTAGTAGTAACAGTAGACTACTCCCTGCTGGGTCACCAGGTTGATCTACTGTATTGAGTCTCTACTAGTAGTAGTAACAGTAGACTACTCCCTGCTGGGTCACCAGGTTGATCTACTGTATTGAGTCTCTACTAGTAGTAGTAACAGTAGACTACTCCCTGCTGGGTCACCAGGTTGATCTACTGTATTGAGTCTCTACTAGTAGTAGTAACAGTAGACTACTCCCTGCTGGGTCACCAGGTTGATCTACTGTATTGAGTCTCTACTAGTAGTAGTAACAGTAGACTACTCCCTGCTGGGTCACCAGGTTGATCTACTGTATTGAGTCTCTACTAGTAGTAGTAACAGTAGACTACTCCCTGCTGGGTCACCAGGTTGATCTACTGTATTGAGTCTCTACTAGTAGTAGTAACAGTAGACTACTCCCTGCTGGGTCACCAGGTTGATCTACTGTATTGAGTCTCTACTAGTAGTAGTAACAGTAGACTACTCCCTGCTGGGTCACCAGGTTGATCTACTGTATTGAGTCTCTACTAGTAGTAGTAACAGTAGACTACTCCCTGCTGGGTCACCAGGTTGATCTACTGTATTGAGTCTCTACTAGTAGTAGTAACAGTAGACTACTCCCTGCTGGGTCACCAGGTTGATCTACTGTATTGAGTCTCTACTAGTAGTAGTAACAGTAGACTACTCCCTGCTGGGTCACCAGGTGGATCTACTGTATTGAGTCTCTACTAGTAGTAGTAACAGTAGACTACTCCCTGCTGGGTCACCAGGTTGATCTACTGTATTGAGTCTCTACTAGTAGTAGTAACAGTAGACTACTCCCTGCTGGGTCACCAGGTTGATCTACTGTATTGAGTCTCTACTAGTAGTAGTAACAGTAGACTACTCCCTGCTGGGTCACCAGGTTGATCTACTGTATTGAGTCTCTACTAGTAGTAGTAACAGTAGACTACTCCCTGCTGGGTCACCAGGTTGATCTACTGTATTGAGTCTCTACTAGTAGTAGTAACAGTAGACTACTCCCTGCTGGGTCACCAGGTTGATCTACTGTATTGAGTCTCTACTAGTAGTAGTAACAGTAGACTACTCCCTGCTGGGTCACCAGGTTGATCTACTGTATTGAGTCTCTACTAGTAGTAGTAACAGTAGACTACTCCCTGCTGGGTCACCAGGTTGATCTACTGTATTGAGTCTCTACTAGTAGTAGTAACAGTAGACTACTCCCTGCTGGGTCACCAGGTTGATCTACTGTATTGAGTCTCTACTAGTAGTAGTAACAGTAGACTACTCCCTGCTGGATCCCCAGGTTGATCTACTGTATTGAGTCTCTACTAGTAGTAGTAACAGTAGACTACTCCCTGCTGGGTCACCAGGTTGATCTACTGTATTGAGTCTCTACTAGTAGTAGTAACAGTAGACTACTCCCTGCTGGGTCACCAGGTTGATCTACTGTATTGAGTCTCTACTAGTAGTAGTAACAGTAGACTACTCCCTGCTGGGTCACCAGGTTGATCTACTGTATTGAGTCTCTACTAGTAGTAGTAACAGTAGACTACTCCCTGCTGGGTCACCAGGTTGATCTACTGTATTGAGTCTCTACTAGTAGTAGTAACAGTAGACTACTCCCTGCTGGGTCACCAGGTTGATCTACTGTATTGAGTCTCTACTAGTAGTAGTAACAGTAGACTACTCCCTGCTGGGTCACCAGGTTGATCTACTGTATTGAGTCTCTACTAGTAGTAGTAACAGTAGACTACTCCCTGCTGGATCACCAGGTGGATCTACTGTATTGAGTCTCTACTAGTAGTAGTAACAGTAGACTACTCCCTGCTGGGTCACCAGGTTGATCTACTGTATTGAGTCTCTACTAGTAGTAGTAACAGTAGACTACTCCCTGCTGGGTCACCAAGTTGATCTACTGTATTGAGTCTCTACTAGTAGTAGTAACAGTAGACTACTCCCTGCTGGGTCACCAGGTTGATCTACTGTATTGAGTCTCTACTAGTAGTAGTAACAGTAGACTACTCCCTGCTGGGTCACCAGGTTGATCTACTGTATTGAGTCTCTACTAGTAGTAGTAACAGTAGACTACTCCCTGCTGGGTCACCAGGTTGATCTACTGTATTGAGTCTCTACTAGTAGTAGTAACAGTAGACTACTCCCTGCTGGGTCACTAGGTTGATCTACTGTATTGAGTCTCTACTAGTAGTAGTAACAGTAGACTACTCCCTGCTGGGTCACCAGGTTGATCTACTGTATTGAGTCTCTACTAGTAGTAGTAACAGTAGACTACTCCCTGCTGGATCACCAGGTTGATCTACTGTATTGAGTCTCTACTAGTAGTAGTAACAGTAGACTACTCCCTGCTGGGTCACCAGGTTGATCTACTGTATTGAGTCTCTACTAGTAGTAGTAACAGTAGACTACTCCCTGCTGGATCACCAGGTTGATCTACTGTATTGAGTCTCTACTAGTAGTAGTAACAGTAGACTACTCCCTGCTGGATCACCAGGTTGATCTACTGTATTGAGTCTCTACTAGTAGTAGTAACAGTAGACTACTCCCTGCTGGGTCACCAGGTTGATCTACTGTATTGAGTCTCTACTAGTAGTAGTAACAGTAGACTACTCCCTGCTGGATCACCAGGTTGATCTACTGTATTGAGTCTCTACTAGTAGTAGTAACAGTAGACTACTCCCTGCTGGGTCACCAGGTTGATCTACTGTATTGAGTCTCTACTAGTAGTAGTAACAGTAGACTACTCCCTGCTGGATCACCAGGTTGATCTACTGTATTGAGTCTCTACTAGTAGTAGTAACAGTAGACTACTCCCTGCTGGGTCACCAGGTTGATCTACTGTATTGAGTCTCTACTAGTAGTAGTAACAGTAGACTACTCCCTGCTGGGCCACCAGGTTGATCTACTGTATTGAGTCTCTACTAGTAGTAGTAACAGTAGACTACTCCCTGCTGGATCACCAGGTTGATCTACTGTATTGAGTCTCTAATAGTAACAGTAGACTACTCCCTGCTGGGCCACCAGGTTGATCTACTGTATTGAGTCTCTACTAGTAGTAGTAACAGTAGACTACTCCCTGCTGGGTCACCAGGTTGATCTACTGTATTGAGTCTCTACTAGTAGTAGTAACAGTAGACTACTCCCTGCTGGGTCACCAGGTTGATCTACTGTATTGAGTCTCTACTAGTAGTAGTAACAGTAGACTACTCCCTGCTGGGTCACCAGGTTGATCTACTGTATTGAGTCTCTACTAGTAGTAGTAACAGTAGACTACTCCCTGCTGGATCACCAGGTTGATCTACTGTATTGAGTCTCTACTAGTAGTAGTAACAGTAGACTACTCCCTGCTGGGCCACCAGGTTGATCTACTGTATTGAGTCTCTACTAGTAGTAGTAACAGTAGACTACTCCCTGCTGGGTCACCAGGTTGATCTACTGTATTGAGTCTCTACTAGTAGTAGTAACGTAGACTACTCCCTGCTGGATCACCAGGTTGATCTACTGTATTGAGTCTCTACTAGTAGTAGTAACAGTAGACTACTCCCTGCTGGGTCACCAGGTTGATCTACTGTATTGAGTCTCTACTAGTAGTAGTAACAGTAGACTACTCCCTGCTGGGTCACCAGGTTGATCTACTGTATTGAGTCTCTACTAGTAGTAGTAACAGTAGACTACTCCCTGCTGGGTCACCAGGTTGATCTACTGTATTGAGTCTCTACTAGTAGTAGTAACAGTAGACTACTCCCTGCTGGGTCACCAGGTTGATCTACTGTATTGAGTCTCTACTAGTAGTAGTAACAGTAGACTACTCCCTGCTGGGTCACCAGGTTGATCTACTGTATTGAGTCTCTACTAGTAGTAGTAACAGTAGACTACTCCCTGCTGGGTCACCAGGTTGATCTACTGTATTGAGTCTCTACTAGTAGTAGTAACAGTAGACTACTCCCTGCTGGGTCACCAGGTTGATCTACTGTATTGAGTCTCTACTAGTAGTAGTAACAGTAGACTACTCCCTGCTGGGTCACCAGGTTGATCTACTGTATTGAGTCTCTACTAGTAGTAGTAACAGTAGACTACTCCCTGCTGGGTCACCAGGTTGATCTACTGTATTGAGTCTCTACTAGTAGTAGTAACAGTAGACTACTCCCTGCTGGGTCACCAGGTTGATCTACTGTATTGAGTCTCTACTAGTAGTAGTAACAGTAGACTACTCCCTGCTGGGTCACCAGGTGGATCTACTGTATTGAGTCTCTACTAGTAGTAGTAACAGTAGACTACTCCCTGCTGGGTCACCAGGTTGATCTACTGTATTGAGTCTCTACTAGTAGTAGTAACAGTAGACTACTCCCTGCTGGGTCACCAGGTTGATCTACTGTATTGAGTCTCTACTAGTAGTAGTAACAGTAGACTACTCCCTGCTGGGTCACCAGGTTGATCTACTGTATTGAGTCTCTACTAGTAGTAGTAACAGTAGACTACTCCCTGCTGGGTCACCAGGTTGATCTACTGTATTGAGTCTCTACTAGTAGTAGTAACAGTAGACTACTCCCTGCTGGGTCACCAGGTTGATCTACTGTATTGAGTCTCTACTAGTAGTAGTAACAGTAGACTACTCCCTGCTGGGTCACCAGGTTGATCTACTGTATTGAGTCTCTACTAGTAGTAGTAACAGTAGACTACTCCCTGCTGGGTCACCAGGTTGATCTACTGTATTGAGTCTCTACTAGTAGTAGTAACAGTAGACTACTCCCTGCTGGGTCACCAGGTTGATCTACTGTATTGAGTCTCTACTAGTAGTAGTAACAGTAGACTACTCCCTGCTGGATCACCAGGTTGATCTACTGTATTGAGTCTCTACTAGTAGTAGTAACAGTAGACTACTCCCTGCTGGGTCACCAGGTTGATCTACTGTATTGAGTCTCTACTAGTAGTAGTAACAGTAGACTACTCCCTGCTGGGTCACCAGGTTGATCTACTGTATTGAGTCTCTACTAGTAGTAGTAACAGTAGACTACTCCCTGCTGGGTCACCAGGTTGATCTACTGTATTGAGTCTCTACTAGTAGTAGTAACAGTAGACTACTCCCTGCTGGGTCACCAGGTTGATCTACTGTATTGAGTCTCTACTAGTAGTAGTAACAGTAGACTACTCCCTGCTGGGTCACCAGGTTGATCTACTGTATTGAGTCTCTACTAGTAGTAGTAACAGTAGACTACTCCCTGCTGGGTCACCAGGTTGATCTACTGTATTGAGTCTCTACTAGTAGTAGTAACAGTAGACTACTCCCTGCTGGATCACCAGGTGGATCTACTGTATTGAGTCTCTACTAGTAGTAGTAACAGTAGACTACTCCCTGCTGGGTCACCAGGTTGATCTACTGTATTGAGTCTCTACTAGTAGTAGTAACAGTAGACTACTCCCTGCTGGGTCACCAAGTTGATCTACTGTATTGAGTCTCTACTAGTAGTAGTAACAGTAGACTACTCCCTGCTGGGTCACCAGGTTGATCTACTGTATTGAGTCTCTACTAGTAGTAGTAACAGTAGACTACTCCCTGCTGGGTCACCAGGTTGATCTACTGTATTGAGTCTCTACTAGTAGTAGTAACAGTAGACTACTCCCTGCTGGGTCACCAGGTTGATCTACTGTATTGAGTCTCTACTAGTAGTAGTAACAGTAGACTACTCCCTGCTGGGTCACTAGGTTGATCTACTGTATTGAGTCTCTACTAGTAGTAGTAACAGTAGACTACTCCCTGCTGGGTCACCAGGTTGATCTACTGTATTGAGTCTCTACTAGTAGTAGTAACAGTAGACTACTCCCTGCTGGATCACCAGGTTGATCTACTGTATTGAGTCTCTACTAGTAGTAGTAACAGTAGACTACTCCCTGCTGGGTCACCAGGTTGATCTACTGTATTGAGTCTCTACTAGTAGTAGTAACAGTAGACTACTCCCTGCTGGATCACCAGGTTGATCTACTGTATTGAGTCTCTACTAGTAGTAGTAACAGTAGACTACTCCCTGCTGGATCACCAGGTTGATCTACTGTATTGAGTCTCTACTAGTAGTAGTAACAGTAGACTACTCCCTGCTGGGTCACCAGGTTGATCTACTGTATTGAGTCTCTACTAGTAGTAGTAACAGTAGACTACTCCCTGCTGGATCACCAGGTTGATCTACTGTATTGAGTCTCTACTAGTAGTAGTAACAGTAGACTACTCCCTGCTGGGTCACCAGGTTGATCTACTGTATTGAGTCTCTACTAGTAGTAGTAACAGTAGACTACTCCCTGCTGGGTCACCAGGTTGATCTACTGTATTGAGTCTCTACTAGTAGTAGTAACAGTAGACTACTCCCTGCTGGGTCACCAGGTTGATCTACTGTATTGAGTCTCTACTAGTAGTAGTAACAGTAGACTACTCCCTGCTGGATCACCAGGTTGATCTACTGTATTGAGTCTCTACTAGTAGTAGTAACAGTAGACTACTCCCTGCTGGGCCACCAGGTTGATCTACTGTATTGAGTCTCTACTAGTAGTAGTAACAGTAGACTACTCCCTGCTGGGTCACCAGGTTGATCTACTGTATTGAGTCTCTACTAGTAGTAGTAACAGTAGACTACTCCCTGCTGGGTCACCAGGTTGATCTACTGTATTGAGTCTCTACTAGTAGTAGTAACAGTAGACTACTCCCTGCTGGGTCACCAGGTTGATCTATTGTATTGAGTCTCTACTAGTAGTAGTAACAGTAGACTACTCCCTGCTGGGTCACCAGGTTGATCTACTGTATTGAGTCTCTACTAGTAGTAGTAACAGCAGACTACTCCCTGCTGGGTCACCAGGTTGATCTACTGTATTGAGTCTCTACTAGTAGTAGTAACAGTAGACTACTCCCTGCTGGATCACCAGGTTGATCTACTGTATTGAGTCTCTACTAGTAGTAGTAACAGTAGACTACTCCCTGCTGGATCACCAGGTTGATCTACTGTATTGAGTCTCTACTAGTAGTAGTAACAGTAGACTACT
The DNA here is from genome assembly GCF_045679555.1 of Salvelinus alpinus. Taxonomy (NCBI): domain Eukaryota; kingdom Metazoa; phylum Chordata; class Actinopteri; order Salmoniformes; family Salmonidae; genus Salvelinus; species Salvelinus alpinus. The sequence goes on along the minus strand of NC_092088.1, from coordinate 89,192,210 downwards.
CCCTGCTGGGTCACCAGGTTGATCTACTGTATTGAGTCTCTACTAGTAGTAGTAACAGTAGACTACTCCCTGCTGGATCACCAGGTTGATCTACTGTATTGAGTCTCTACTAGTAGTAGTAACAGTAGACTACTCCCTGCTGGGTCACCAGGTTGATCTACTGTATTGAGTCTCTACTAGTAGTAGTAACAGTAGACTACTCCCTGCTGGGTCACCAGGTTGATCTACTGTATTGAGTCTCTACTAGTAGTAGTAACAGTAGACTACTCCCTGCTGGGTCACCAGGTTGATCTACTGTATTGAGTCTCTACTAGTAGTAGTAACAGTAGACTACTCCCTGCTGGATCACCAGGTTGATCTACTGTATTGAGTCTCTACTAGTAGTAGTAACAGTAGACTACTCCCTGCTGGGTCACCAGGTTGATCTACTGTATTGAGTCTCTACTAGTAGTAGTAACAGTAGACTACTCCCTGCTGGGTCACCAGGTTGATCTACTGTATTGAGTCTCTACTAGTAGTAGTAACAGTAGACTACTCCCTGCTGGGTCACCAGGTTGATCTACTGTATTGAGTCTCTACTAGTAGTAGTAACAGTAGACTACTCCCTGCTGGGTCACCAGGTTGATCTACTGTATTGAGTCTCTACTAGTAGTAGTAACAGTAGACTACTCCCTGCTGGGTCACCAGGTTGATCTACTGTATTGAGTCTCTACTAGTAGTAGTAACAGTAGACTACTCCCTGCTGGGTCACCAGGTTGATCTACTGTATTGAGTCTCTACTAGTAGTAGTAACAGTAGACTACTCCCTGCTGGGTCACCAGGTTGATCTACTGTATTGAGTCTCTACTAGTAGTAGTAACAGTAGACTACTCCCTGCTGGGTCACCAGGTTGATCTACTGTATTGAGTCTCTACTAGTAGTAGTAACAGTAGACTACTCCCTGCTGGATCACCAGGTTGATCTACTGTATTGAGTCTCTACTAGTAGTAGTAACAGTAGACTACTCCCTGCTGGATCACCAGGTTGATCTACTGTATTGAGTCTCTACTAGTAGTAGTAACAGTAGACTACTCCCTGCTGGGTCACCAGGTTGATCTACTGTATTGAGTCGCAGCCTGGTAGGGCATTCTTTTTTCTGAAATCAAGGCCAGTGGGAGGAATAAATAAACAAATATTCACTACTGTCACTGTGTATCTGAAATGGCACTACTATAATGCCCTACTTTTGACTAGAGCCCATAGGGCTCTGATCAAAAGCAGTGCATTATATAGGGAATAGGGTGCCATTTTGAGCCTTGGTCAAAGGTAGTGCCAGTTTCGATGCAGCCACTGTGTTTACATGGTTTAGACTCAATACTCTCCCATTACAGAATACATAAATTCATACCGCTACCTAAGAATGGTAAAGCTCCCTTTATTGGTTCAAATAGCTGACAAATCAGCCTGTTACCAACCCTTAGTAGTTTTGGAAAAAATTGTGTCAGCACGCTTATAGGGAAAGACATTCAAGAAGCACAGCACTTATACAAATGATTGGCTGAGAGAAATTGATGATAAAAAGATGTTGGGTCTGTTTTGTTAGACTTCAGTGCGGCTTTTGACATTATCGGTCATAGTCTGCTGCTGGAAAATTGTGTTATGGCTGCTATGTTGTGGATAAAGAGTTACCTGTCTAACAGAACACAGAGGTTGTTATTTAATGGAAGCCTCTCCAACATAATCCAGGTAGAATCAGGCATTCCCCTAGGCAACTGATTAGGCCCCTTACTTTTTTCAATCTTTACTAACAACATGCCACTAGCTTTGAGTTAAGCCAGAGTGTCTATGTATGCGGATGACTCCACTATACACATCAGCAACTACAGCGATTGAAATGGCTGCAACACTCAACAAAGAGCTGAAGTTAGTTTCAGAATGGGTGGCAAGGAATAAGTTAGTCCTAAATATTTCAAACTAAAAGCATTGTATTTGGGACAAATCATTCACAAAACCATAAACCTCAACTACATATTGTAATAAATAATGTGGAAATTGAGAAGGTTGAGGTGACTAAACTGCTTGGAGTAACCCTGGATTGTAAACTGTCATGGTCAAAACATATTGATACAACAGTAGCTAAATGGGGAGAAGTCTGTCCATAATAAAGCGCTGCTCTACCTTAACAGCGCCATCAACAAGGCAGGTCCTAAAGGCTCTAGTTTTGTCGCACCTGGACTAATGTTCAGTTGTATGGTCAGGTGCCACAAAGAGGGACTTAGGGAAATTGCAACTGGCTCAGAACAGGGCAGCACAGCTGGCCCTTGGATGTACACCGAGAGCAAACATTAACAATATGCATGTCAATCTCTCCTGGCTCAAAGTGGAGGAGAGATTGACTTCATCACTACTTGTATTTATGAGAGGTATTGACATGTTGAAAACATGTTGTCTGTTTAAACGACTAGCACACAGCTCAGACACCCATGCATACCCCACAAGACATACCACCAGAAGTCTCTTCACACACCCCAAGTCCAGAACAGAATATGGGAGGTGCATAGTACTACATAGAGCCACGACTACATGGAACTCTATTCCACATCAAGTAACTAACGCAGCAGTAGAATCAGATTTAAAAAACAGATACAACTACACCTTATGGAACAGCGGGGACTGTGAAGCAACACAAACATAGGCGCGTACACACACGATATCATACGCACTATACACACACGTACACATAGATTTTGTGATGTAGCTATGTGGTACTGGAGTAGGGGCCTGAGGGCGCACACTTAGTGTGTTGTGAAATCTGTTATGAATATATTGTAACGTTTTTAAAATTGTATAACTGCCTTCATTTTGCTGGACCCCAGAAAGAGTAGCTGCTATAAAAGTAGCTGCTGCCCTGGCAGGAACTAGGGATCCATAATAAATACAAATACCTGGAGGGTCAATCATTATGAACAGTCTGCCTCTGAATGTGTCATAGCTCTGTTTGTTAGTCACTGTGATCTGAAATGGAGAGATGTTTTATCCTTATACTGTTACAGGCTCCAGACGGTGCCCAGAAATATTCTTTATGCAATTCATGCTTCAAATATGTTTCAAATGTTTCAGTGCAGAATCATATTTCAACTGAGTTAAGTTTTAAACTTGATCCTCAGGACACAGTGCTTGTGTCCCAAATGGCACCCTATTCCTCAGCCTGGCTACGGTCAAAAGTAGTGCACTATGTAGGGAATAGGGTGCTATATGGGGCCCCTAGATAATGAGTCTGTACTGTGTACTTCTATCATACTCTCTCCCTGGGCCAGCGGGGTGCTGTAGAGGAAACAGTTATCATGGAGTGCCTCTGGGTAAAACGAAGCCAGCTGGGAAGGACTGCATGTTGCACATAAATAACATGGGATTATTGTAGACCCGCCCTGCTTTTCAGAATGAGAGAGTTTAGACACCTACCAATTTGCTGTAAGTCGTTCTAGATACGAGTGTCTGCTAAATGATTCAAATGTAAATGTTATGTAAATGCTGATCCCTGCAGACTGCTGCATGAATGTCAGTTGTGACACACCTGTACATGTAATGATGCTTTAAATGAAAAAATGTGAAGAAATTACAATAAACATTTATCTGTTCTTTGGGAATGCATTACGTTGTTGCTATTGGTCAATCATTAAAGGTCTAATCACAAACTTCAGGTTCTGCTGTTTTTAAAGAGGTGACTTAATCTCCGCCTTACCATAGTGTTTTAGGAAGGGTTCAAATTCATTCTGGACAATCTCTCTACAGCTGGAACACAAATAGCTCCCACAGGGGCATAATCCTTGATATCTGCCTTGACCACCAGCACACTGGCCACACACACTGTGTACAAGTAGATAGGAACACAAGCACCAAAGGATATCACTATTTGATAGGTTACATTTACATGAGGTTGCAAATAACATGGAACTCGGGCAGTGAACTGATTTGCACTTGAACACCGTGTCCACACCACTACTCAGCCTCATGGCATACAACAATACACTTGACATAGCTGCTGAAATTATATTTACAGTCATTTCACATACTGTTATCGGACATCAGCATATATACTGGCAGCACAATATTGTTCTTACTATAAAACTATTTAATCACTGGTAAGTTCTCTAAAATATCTATTGTAAAACACAAATGATAATTTGCTATATATAGGATAAGTGATCAATGTAAATAAAAATCAGCTTGTTGTCATTGACTAAATTTGACTGTTAAAATAAATCAGCCTGTCCAGTCTGCCATCTTGTTTGGAGCTGTGATTACATCTAAACATTACAATAACAGTGGAGGTTAGCATGTCTTGGGGGTATGATATTTGTGAGTCTAACTTTCTCACTCATCATTCACGATTCATTCAGGACTATCCATAATCATGGTAGCATCCACATGAATGTATTAGTGTTTAGAAACATATTCTTATTTACAATAAAATTCACTTCAAAATGTCACAATACATTATTTACCATTTCATTATCTATTGGGAACACAATCTGAAACACAACCAAAGCATACTCCAAGAAAGGTTCAAATCTCACCTTTCTTGTAAAAACAGTTGTAAACAAGCGGAGGTGTAGTCATATTTTAGGACCCAAACTCAGGTACTCATGATGTATTTCCTATTCAACTAAACGGCATGAATAAGGCTTGAAATTACTTCTATTTTTTGTAAATATAGTATAATCAATTTATAAAACGACTAACTGTAAGATTTCACCTTCCTTATAACTGTAAAATACATATTTGTATGTTTAGTGTTGGAGAAAAGTGCATATTTTCTAAAGGTTTCTCTTGATCAAAATGTCTGCCCCCGTCACTGTGATTTTATATTATGTTATATTTTTTCTGATCGTAACGTTAAAATTTATCTGCCTACATATTCTGAGATATAGCTAATTTACAGTCTTTATTCGTAGCTATGGAAAACGCATTGGACGGACAAGGTATGGAGCGCATGAGATGCAGAACCAGACTAGGCGACATAGCCTACAATTGAAGCGCCTACAAACCAACATGGTAGGGTTTTATAGTGAAGCTGAGGAAATAGTCTACCCTACGCCCTCACAAGAATGTCACAATGTCTCTCACTGCTAAAACATTGTAGTATTATCAAACTTGTAGGCCAGACAGGTAGTGGGTGCAGCATGCGACAATATTAAACGGACACAGTAATCTGACGCCCTCGGGTTCCTAAAGTGCCCCAATTCTTTGAATAAAGTAGATTTATGTTTATTTGGCTCGTCTACTTGATATCATAATTTTTAATGATATAAAACGTGTGTAGGCCTCACAAATATATTGATTATCACTAAATTCATATTCCAGGTGTAGGAATTAAAACGTAGAGGACCAGTGAAACGACCGGCGCTATGACCCCGTTGCGCCCGATCCCCAGCAGCGTTAACGTGTGTAAGTGCTATACGGAATCCTTGAGACGTCCATACCCTAAACCCTAACCCCTACTTTAACCATTACCCTTACCTAACCCTAACCTTAACCATTTTAAATGTCAACTTCAACAAGGTAATTCCAGAGTTGGGACGTCCCAAGGAACCCGGATAGCACGGACCGTTTTACGCGAGCGAAGAGGACACCGTGGCAAAAATCAGCAGCTCAGAAAATCAAGAGATCAAAATGATGCTGCTGCTGGTGAAAAGGGATTAAACGGAATAAATCTTTCGTCAGTGGAAAATCCAGCGTTCATTAGGTTACTGTTCCAGTTTTCTGCAGGGATGTTTTTGTAACCAGGGCATTTTATCCGGGTTTTTGGTCAGGTTGGCGTTCAAATACTAATGTATCGTTTTCAATTTCCATAGGAAAACACTGGATGCACGCAGCCTAAAACAATACCGTCGTTTTTTTATTCTCTTCTGCTATTCAATTCTATTCGGCACGGCACATAGGCTCACCGTCTCCCCAACATAATTGACTGTCGGTGAGAACGGACCAATTTTTGCTGACAACCGAGGAAAGGAAAGGCAAATATGTCGTTGCTGAGCAGCGGTTGTGATGCTTGACTGATCATGATGAAGACCGATTCCTCATCTTCCAAAAGCACCGGCTCCGGTTCGACGCTGAGGAGCCCATCCCCGCACCGGAACGCATACGAGGCGGGGATGCAGGCGCTGAGGCCTGCCAAGGACAATGCTGCAAAAGGCGATCATATGCAGGAAGGCCCCCGCGGTCGCAGGAGTTATGGCTCCAATGTGCACCGTATCAAGAACATGTTCCAGCAGATGCAAGGCCCAGGGAGCACATCTCCCTGCACGGAGGGAGGGGAGGACCCAGAGAAGACTACTGAGAGAGTGCGTCTCTCCCTCCCCAGAGCCGGTAGCCTGAATGAGAATGTGGACCACAGCGCCTTGCTGAAGCTGGGATCCACTGTCTCAGAGCGGGTTAACCGGTTCGACCCTAATGCCAAAGCTGAGAACGGGCAGGCTCCCCTAGCCTCATCACCCAGCTACTCCAAGCTGCAGGAGACACGGAAGATCTTTGAACAACAGCAGGCGGCCCAGCAGCTGGAGCGGGAGAAGCAGGCCGCTGCCACCAACCGGGTCCTGCTGAAGACAGAGCAGACCTCGGGCCTGGGCATCCAGGATGGCAGGCTGGACGTGGTGGCGCGGTTCAATGGCAGCACAGAGTCCCTGGACAGCCTGGACACCACCGAGGCCGTGTCCCCCACCGTCTCCCAGCTCAGCGCTGTCTTCGAGCGGGCCTCAGAGCTCCGCAACAACCTGCATCGCCTCTCCTCCACACCTCCGCTGCCCTCCCGGGGGGTCAGCACCAAGGTGGGGGTGCAGCTCAACTCCAAAATCATCTCTAAGAGGGCGAATCGTGCTTCTGCCCTCCCACCAACCAGCCAGGAGGAGGAAGGGAGTTGGGGCCGCAGCCAGAGGGACCAGGATGGACCTCCCAGAAGCCTCAGGGCCTCATCCTCCTCCACCTCCGATGGCCAAAGCGGAGGGCAGAATGGAGGCCACAGTGGCCACACACTCCCTGAGCCCAGAGAGGGCCGGGATAAGACTGGGCCAGACTCTGGGTCCCAGGCCAAAATTGAGGGCCAGTCTGAGGATCGTTCTGGCGACCTGGAGCCCAGCAGCACCATAGTTAAATCTGACATCCACCACTTCTCTCTGGAGAATGGAGAGAACAGTACAGAGAGAGAGGCCCAGGTAAGGGAGACCTCTCCCAAGGGCACTAGCAGTGAGAGGGGGAGGCAGGGTGGAGATGGAGAGATTGGCCAGGGGGGTACAGCAGAGGGGGAAGAGAGGACTGTAAAGGAGGATCAGTCAGGGGGAGAACAGGTGGCTATCAGAATGTACAGCGCAGTGGGGGAGGACTCTGGAGGGAGCCAGCAGGAAGAGGAGGAGGAGGATGATGAGCCATACGAGCCCGAGTCCAGCTGTCATGAGAAACCTGGGCTGCCTGAAGAGGAGGACCCTCCACCTAGCCGGAAGATCTGCTTCAGCACGGGGCCTATCAAGGTGAGTTCACATTCTAATAGAATAAACACCCACTCACACACATATACACACACACATACACACACACACACACACACACACACACACACACACACACACACACACACACACACACACACACACACACACACACACACACACACACACACACACATACATACAGTGGGGCAAAAAACGTATTTAGTCAGCCACCAATTGTGCAAGTTCTCCCACTTAAAAAGATGAGAGGCCGGTAATGAGAAAAAAAAATCCAGAAAATCACATTGTAGGATTTTTTATGAATTTATTTGCAAATTATGGTGGAAAATAATATTTGGTCAATAACAAAAGTTTATCTCAATAATTTGTTATATACCCTTTGTTGGCAATGACAGAGGTCAAACGTTTTCTGTAAGTCTTCACAAGGTTTTCACACACTGTTGCTGGTATTTTGGCCCATTCCTCCATGCAGATCTCCTCTAGAGCAGTGATGTTTTGGGGCTGTTGCTGGGCAACACAGACTTTCAACTCCCTCCAAAGATTTTCTATGGGGTTGCGATCTGGAGACTGGCTAGGCCTCTCCAGGACCTTGAAATGCTTCTTACGAAGCCACTCCTTCGTTGCCCGGGCGGTGTGTTTGGGATCATTGTCATGCTGAAAGACCCAGCTACGTTTCATCTTCAATGCCCTTGCTGAGGGTAGGCTTTGTTACTTTGGTCCCAGCTCTCTGCAGGTCATTCACTAGGTCCCCCCGTGTGGTTCTGGGATTTTTGCTCACCGTTCTTGTTATCATTTTGACCCCACAGGGTGAGATCTTGCGTGGAGCCCCAGATCGAGTGAGATTATCAGTGGTCTTATATGTCTTCCATTTCCTAATAATTGCTCCCACAGCTGATTTCTTCAAACCAAGCTGCTTACCTATTGCAGATTCAGTCTTCCCAGCCTGGTGCAGGTCTACAATTTTGTTTCTGGTGTCCTTTGACAGCTCTTTGGTCTTGGCCATAGTGGAGTTTGGAGTGTGACTGTTTGAGGTTGTGGACAGGTGTCTTTTATACTGATAACAAGTTCAAACAGGTGCCATTAATACAGGTAACGAGTGGAGGACAGAGGAGCCTCTTAACCTCTTTCGCCCCGGGGTTCCGCTAGCGGAACACCCACAACATTCCACTGCCTTCGCAGCGGGCAAAATTCAAAAATATTTTTTTGAAATATTTAACTTCCACACATTAACAAGTCCTATACAGCAAATGAAAGATAAACATCTTGTGAATCCAGCCAACATGTCTGATTTTTTAAATGTTTTACAGCGAAAACACAATATATATTTATGTTAGCTCACCACAATAGCCAAACACACAACGCCATTTATTCACCGCTAACATAGCTTTCACAAAACCCACAAATAGAGATAAAATTAATCACTAACCTTTGAACAACTTCATCAGATGACAGTCTTATAACATCATGTTATACAATACACTTATGTTTTGTTCGAAAATGTGCATATTTATAGCTACAAATCCTGGTTTTACATTGTGAATACGGCGCCATAATGCACCAAATTGTCCGGAGAAATTTTGGACAGTCACGTAATCTAACCACAAAACTCATCATAAACTTTACTAAAAAATACATGTTGTACAGCAAATGAAAGATACACTGGTTCTTAATGCAACCGCTGTGTTAGATTAAAAAAAATAACTTTAGTACAAAGTACAGCATGCAATATTCTGAGACAGCGCCCAGCAATTCTCCGCCATGTTGGAGCCAACATATTCCACTAAAATACGAAATAACATCATAAATATTCTCTTACCTTTGATGATCTTCCATCAGAATGTAGTGCAAGGAGTCCTATTTCCACAATAAATCATTGTTTTGTTTTAGAATGTCCATTTCTTCTGTCGAATTAGCAACTTTGGCTAGCATTGTGGAGGGCACATGTCCATCAACTCTTGGCGCATGGAACGAAAAATTCAAAAAGTCACAATAAACGTCGAATAAACTGGTCAAACTCAGTTGAAAATCCATCTTTATGATGTTTTTCTCATATGTATCCAATAAATTCCAAGACGGAGCATTTCGTCGTGTATACCTAACGCATTTCAGAAGACAATGTGGGGTTCCCTGGTGCGCGGCTAAATACTGCCAATAGGGCGGACCTGTCACTCCAAAAGCTCTCATTCGGTCTCACATCAAGCTAGACAACCCATTCAACATTCTACTGCCTGTTGACATCTAGTGGAAGGCGTATGAAGTGCATACATATCCATAAATATAAGGCAATTGAATAGGCAAGGCCTGACACAGAGCCCCATTTTCAGAATTTTCACTTCCTATTTGGAAGTTTGCTGCCAAATGAGTTCTGTTTTACTCACAGATATAATTCAAAAAGTTTTAGAAACTTCAGAGTGTTTTCGATCCAATAGTAATAATAATATGCATATCGTATGATCTAGAACAGAGTACGAGGCCGTTTAATTTGGGCACGATTTTTCCCCAAAGTGAAAACAGCGCCCTCTATTCACTAATAGAAGAAGTTACAGGTCAGTGAGAGCCAGAAATCCTGCTTAGGGCCAAATATCATTCTACTTTGCTCTGTTTTTTGTTAATTCTTTCCAAAGTGTCAAATAATTATCTTTTTGTTTTCTCATAATTTTGTTGGGTATAAGTCTGTTGCTGTCCTGAGGTTCTGTGGGGTCTGTTTGTGTTTGTGAACAGAGCCCCAGAACCAGCTTGCTTAGGGGGCTCTTCTCCAAGTTCATCTCTCTGTAAGTGATGGCTTTGATATGGATGGTTTGGGATTCGCTTCCTTTTAGGTGGTTGTAGAATTTAACGGCTCTTCTGGATTTTGATAATTAGTGGGTATCGTCCCAATTCTACTCTGTATGCATTATTTTGTGTTTTATGTTGTACACGGAGGATATTTTTGCAGAATTCTTCATGCAGAGTTTCAATTGAATGTTTTTCCCATTTTGTGAATTCTTGGTTGGTGAGCGAACCCCAGACCTCACAACCATAAAGGGCAATAGATTCTATAACTAATTCAAGTATTGTTAGCCAGATCCTAATTGGTATGTTAATTTTTATGTTCCTTTTGATTGCATAGAAGGCCCTTCTTGCCTTGTATCTCAGATCGTTCACTGCTTTGTGGAAGTTACCTGTGGCGCTGATGTTTAGGCCGAGGTATGTATCGTTTTTTGTGTGCTCTAGGGCAACGGTGACTCGATGAAATTTGTATTTGTGGTCCTAGCAACTGGAGCTTTTTTGGAACACTATTATTTTGTCTTATTGAGATTTACTGTCAGGGCCCAGGCCCTTCTCTCTCTCTCTCTCTCTCTCTCTCTCTCTCTCTCTCTCTCTCTCTCTCTCTCTCTCTCTCTCTCTCTCTCTCTCTCTCTCTCTTTCTCTCTTTCTCTCTCTCTCTCTCTCTCTCTCTCTCTCTCTCTCTCTCTCTCTCTCTCTCTCTCTCTCTTCTCTCTTTCTCTCTCTCTCTACTATTTCTCTTTCTCTCTCTCTCTACTATTTCTCTCTCTCTCTACTATTTCTCTCTCTCTCTCTCTCTCTCTCTCTCTACTATTTCTCTCTCTCTCTCTCTCTCTCTCTCTCTCTCTCTCTCTCTTTCTCTACTATTTCTCTCTCTTTCTCTCTCTCTTTCTCTACTATTTCTCTCTCTCTCTCTCTACTATTTCTCTCTCTACTCTCTCTCTTTACTCTCTTTCTACTATTTCTCTATCTACTCTCTCTCTTTACTCTCTCTCTCTACCCTGTAAATAATTGTTAGGGAGGAACAAAGAGTCAGAATAATTAGCGTAGCTGCTCTCTTATTGTGTGTCGGGATATTCTGACTGGCTGGGTTTATAAAAGGTCAACAGTAGTGCAGTGGTTGGTTTTATATGGGTGGCAGTAATGTACCTACAAATATGTTTTGCAAACTGCCATTAAACTCCAAAGAAGAATAAGTGGTTGGTTTATATGGGCTGGTTGGTGGTTGGTTCATGCTCATGAACTTTAAGTAAGTCACGGTACATCACTACATCACTAGATGAGGAGAAGTCATATTAAGGATTTCTCTCTCAGCATGGTAGAGAAGTAGCCCTGATATGGCTGTAGCCTTCATTATCCAGAATTAGCATGCTTCATTTCCTGCTGATGGGCTATCAACTGTGGATGGGGTTCCCGTTGTATTCAATCTGGTTAGCTAGGCATATGCTAGAACATTCACACCTGGCATAATTACCTTTATTTGCCAATTACATTTATACTCATTTTAGACAGAAGGTGTGGTATGTTACCTGTAAAAAATCTAAGGCAATCTTTACATGACCATCTTTCAAACAATTTTCTTGGGCCACTATAACTATAACTATTTTGCCAATTGGATTGGTCCCCTCTACCACACGGAACCTCACTAATCTACCCACGGAAACGCACGAGGTAGCTAAAAACAGACCTCCATCCTCTGCCAGCTTGCTACCCATGGCCCGGCTAGCTGTCTGAATCACCGTGTCCCCAACCAACCTCACTACTTACTGGACCCTTATGATTACTCGGCTAAGCATGCCTCTCCTTAATGTCAATATGCCTTGTCCATTGCTGTTCTGGTTAGTGTTTATTGGCTTATTTCACTGTAGAGCCACTAGCCCTGCTCACTATACCATATCCAACCTTTCAGTTCCACCACCCACACATGCGATGACATCACCTGGTTTCAATGATGTTTCTAGAGACAATACCTCTCTCATCATCACTCAATACCTAGGTTTACCTCCACTGTATTCACATCCTACCATACCTTTGTCTGTACATTATACCTTGAAGCTATTTTATCGCCCCCAGAAACCTGCTCCTTTTACTCTCTGTTCCGGACGTCCTAGACGACCAATTCTCCTAGCTTTTAGCCGTACCCTTATCCTACTCCTCCTCTGTTCCTCTGGTGATGTAGAGGTGAATCCAGGCCCTGCAGTACCTAGCTCCACTCCTATTCCCCAGACACTCTCTTTTGATGACTTCTGTAACCATATGTAAGTCGCTCTGGATAAGAGCGTCTGCTAAATGACTTAAATGTAATGTAAATGTAATAATAGCCTTGGTTTCATGCATGTTAACATTAGAAGCCTCCTCCCTAAGTTTGTTTTACTCACTGCTTTAGCACACTGCCAACCCGGATGTCTTAGCCGTGTCTGAATCCTGGCTTAGGAAGACCACCAATAACTCTGAAATCTCCATTCCTAACTACAACATTTTCAGACAAGATAGAATGGCCAAAGGGGGCGGTGTTGCAATCTACTGCAGAGATAGCCTGCAGAGTTCTGTCCTAGTATCCAGGTCTGTACCCAAACAATTTGAACTTCTACCTTTAAAAATCCACCTCTCTAAAAACAAGTCTCTCACCGTTGCCGCCTGCTATAGACCACCCTCTGCCCCCAGCTGTGCTCTGGACACCATATGTGAACTGATTGCCCCCCATCTATCTTCAGAGCTCGTGCTGCTAGGTGACCTAAACTGGGACATGCTTAACACCCCAGCCATCCTACAATCTAAGCTTGATGCCCTCAATCTCACACAAATTATCAATGAACCTACCAGGTACCACCCCAAAGCCGTAAACACGGGCACCCTCATAGATATCCTCCTAACCAACTTGCCCTCTAAATACACCTCTGCTGTTTTCAACCAAGATCTCAGCGATCACTGCCTCATTGCCTGCATCCGTAATGGGTCAGCGGTCAAACGACCTCCACTCATCACTGTCAAACGCTCCCTGAAACACTTCAGCGAGCAGGACTTTCTAATCGATCTGGCCCGGGTATCCTGGAAGGATATCGACCTCATCCCGTCAGTAGAGGATGCCTGGTTATTTTTTTTAAATGCCTTCCTCACCATCTTAAATAAGCATGCCGCATTCAAGAAATTTAGAACCAGGAACATATATAGCCCTTGGTTCTCTCCAGACCTGACTGCCCTTAACCAACACACAAACATCCTATGGCGATCTGCATTATCGAACATTCTCCGTGATATGCAACTTTTCAGGGAAGTTAGAAACCAATATACACAGGCAGTTAGAAAAGCCAAGGCTAGCTTTTTCAAGCAGAAATTTGCTTCCTGCAACACAAACTCAAAAAAGTTCTGGGACACTGTAAAGTCCATGGAGAATAAGAGCACCTCCTCCCAGCTGTCCACTGCTCTGAGGATAGGAAACTCTGTCACCACAGATAAATCCACTATAATTGAGAATTTCAATAAGCATTTTTCTACGGCTGGCTATGCTTTCCACCTGGATACCCCTACCCCAGTCAACAGCACTGCACCCCCCACAGCAACTCGCCCAAGCCTTCCCCATTTCTCCTTCTCCCAAATCCAGTCAGCTGATGTTCTGAAAGAGCTGCAAAATCTGGACCCCTACAAATCAGCCGAGCTAGACAATCTGGACCTTTTTTTTCTAAAATGATCTGCCAAAATTGTTGCAACCCCTAGTACTACCCTGTTCAACCTCTCTCGTGTTGTCTGAGATTCCCAAAGATTGGAAAGCAGCTGCGGTCATCCCCCTCTTCAAAGGGGGGGATACTCTTGACACAAAGTGCTACAGACCTATATCTATCCTACCCTGCCTTTCTAAGGTCTTCGAAAGCCAAGTCAACAAACAGATTACCGACCATTTCGAATCCCACCGCACCTTCTCCGCTATGCAATCTGGTTTCAGAGCTGGTCATGGGTGCACCTCAGCCACGCTCAAGGTCCTAAACGATATCTTAACCGCCATCGATAAGAAACAATACTGTGCAGCCGTATTCATTGACCTGGCCAAGGCTTTCGACTCTGTCAATCACCACATCCTCATCGGCAGACTAGCCTTGGTTTCTCAAATGATTGCCTCGCCTGGTTCACCAACTACTTCTTTGATAGATTTCAGTGTGTCAAATTGGAGGGCCTGTTGTCCGGACCTCTGGCAGTCTCTATGGGGTTGCCACAGGGTTCAATTCTTGGGCCGACTCTCTTCTCTGTATACATCAATGATGTCGCTCTTGCTGCTGGTGAGTCTCTGATCCACCTCTACGCAGACGACACCATTCTGTATACAACTGGCCCTTCTTTGGACACTGTGTTAACAACCTTCCAGACGAGCTTCAATGCCATACAACTGTCCTTCCGTGGCCTCCAACTGCTCTTAAATACAAGTAAAACTAAATGCATGCTCTTCAACCGATCGCTGCCTGCACCTGCACGCCCGTCCAACATCACTACTCTGGACGGTTCTGACATAGAATATGTGGACAACTACAAATACCTAGGTGTCTGGTTAGACTGTAAACTCTCCTTCCAGACTCACATCAAACATCTCCAATCCAAAGTTAAATCTAGAATTGGCTTCCTATTTCGCAACAAAGCGTCCTTCACTCATGCTGCCAAACATACCCTCGTAAAACTGACCATCCTACCGATCCTCAACTTCAGCGATGTCATTTACAAAATAGCCTCCAATACCCTACTCAAAAAATTGGATGCAGTCTATCACAGTGCTATCCGTTTTGTTACCAAAGCCCCATATACTACCCACCACTGCGACCTGTACACTCTCGTTGGCTGGCCCTCGCTTCATACTCGTCGCCAAACCCACTGGCTCCAGGTCATCTATAAGTCTTTGCTAGATAAAGCCCCGCCTTATCTCGGCTCACTGGTCACCATAGCAGCACCCACCTGTAGCACGCGCTCCAGCAGGTATATCTCTCTGGTCACCCTCAAAGCCAATTCCTCCTTTGGCCGCCTCTCCTTCCAGTTCTCTGCTGCCAATGACTGGAACGAACTACCAAAATCTCTGAAACTGGAAACACTTATCTCCCTCACTAGCTTTAAGCACCAGCTGTCAGAGCAGCTCACAGATTACTGCACCTGTACATAGCCCATCTATAATTTAGCCCAAACAACTACCTCTTCCCCTACTGTATTTATTTATTTATTTTGCTCCTTTGCACCCCATTATTTCTATTTCTACTTTGCACATTCTTCCACTGCAAATATACCATTCCAGTGTTTTACTTGCTATATTGTATTTACTTCACCACCATGGCCTTTTTTTCCCTTTACCTCCCTTATCTCACCTCATTTGCTCACATTGTATATAGACTTATTTTTCTACTGTATTATTGACTGTATGTTTGTTTTACTCCATGTGTAATTCTGTGTTGTTGTATGTGTCGAACTGCTTTGCTTTATCTTGGCCAGGTCGCAATTGTAAATGAGAACTTGTTCTCAACTAGCCTACCTGGTTAAATAAAGGTGAGAAAAAATAAATAATAAATCTTAGTTACCACTTATGTGCACTTTCTACATATAAGTGGGTAACTTGGACATTTGGAGGGGTGTTGTTAAACCATGGGGGCTGTTTACAGTTCAAAATAGGGAGGTGTTAAACAATGGAAGTGTTAATGATTTACCTGCAAAAAAAACAGAATGATTCACACAGACCTGACACCTGTATTTTGGTTACAAGGTCTGTGAAAATGCAGTACAAAGTCTTTAGGTGGCTTTTATTTTTCCATGTTTTTTTGTTGTTGTTTTTTTGTTGTTGTTTTTTTAACCTCCAACCACTTTCAGATATACCAAAACCTTGGTATAAAAATGCAGGCATGATACATTAGTTGGATTTTGGTATGTGTATGAAAGGGATAATGCATTTACCCAGAATTTGATTACTGTGGCAGCACCATTTCACCTAAACAGAATTCACAGTAAACAGAATCCACAGTAAACAGAATCCATAGTAAGCATAATCCACAGTAAACAGAATCCACAGTATGCCGAATCCACAGTAAACAGAATCCACAGTATGCCGAATCCACAGTAAGCATAATCCACAGTATGTTCTTTGCAATCGAAGCTCAGTCTCACTGCATTGCCCTGAGGTCTCCAGAATTCACAAGGAGAGAGAGAAGCCCTTCCTTGATACTATTAGGTCCCACAGTCACACATGCAGCGCCAGCAAGCCAGCTAATGTGTGATACAGTCTCTCTCTCTCTCTCTCTATCTCTCTCTCTCTCTCTCTCTCTCTCTATCTCTCTCTCTCTCTCTCTCTCTCTCTCTCTCTCTCTCTCTCTCTCTCTCTCTCTCTCTCTCTCTCTCTCTCTCTCTCTCTCTCTCTCTCTCTCTCATTCAATTCAAAGGGCTATTTTGGCATGGGAAACACATGCCTACATTGCCAATGCAAGTGAAATAGTTAAAAGTGAAATAAAAGAGTAAACATTACACGGTATTGTAACAATGTGCAAATAGTTGAAGTACAAAACAGAAAATAAATACACAGATGAATATAGGTTGTATTTACAATGGTGTTTGTTCTTCACTGGTTGACATTTTCTTGTGGCAACAGGTCACAAATCTTGCTGCTGTGATTGCACACTGTGTTATTTCACTCACTAGATGTGAGTTTATTAAAAATGAGGGAAATACTGTATGAGTCTCTGATATGGTCATACATTTGGCTGGAGGTAAGGAAGTGATGCTCAAATTCCACCTCATTTCATGGGCAGTGTGCCTTTCTAGCGCAGGCGTTCCGCTAGCGGAACCCCTTGACAACATTCCGCTGAAAATGCAGCGCGGGAAATTCAAATATATTTTTTTGAAATATATAACTTTCACACATTAACAAGTGCAATACAGCAAATGAAAGATAAACATCTTGTTAATCTACCCATCGTGTCCGATTTCAAAAAGGCTTTACAGCGAAAGCTCAACATATGATTATGTTAGTTCAGAGTCAAAAACACACAGCCATTTTTCCAGCCAAAGATAGTCACAAAAAGCAGAAATATAGATACAATTAATCACTAACATTTGATGATCTTCATCAGATGACACTCATAGGACATCATGTTACACAATACATGTATGTTTTGTTCGATAATGTGCATATTTATATCCAAAAATCTCAGTTTACATTGGCGCGTTACGTGCAGTAATGTTTTGATTCCAAAACATCCGGTGTTTTTGCAGATAGCCACAGAAATCCCAGAAATACTCATAATAAACATTGATAAAAGATACAAGTGTTATTCACATAATTAAAGATAGACTTCTCCTTAATGCAACCGCTGTGTCAGATTTCATAAAAACTTTACGGAAAAAGCATAATCTGAGTACGGCGCTCAGAGCCCATTCTAGCCAAAGAAATATCCGCATGTTGGAGTCAACAGAAGTTAGAAATAACATGATAAATATTCACTTACCTTTGATGATCTTCATCAGAATGCATTCCCAAGAATCCCAGTTCAACAATAAATGACTGATTTGTTCCATAAAGTCCATAATTTATGTCCAAATAGCCACTAGTTGTTAGCGTGTTCAGACCAGCAATCCATCTTCATGAGCACTACGTCCAGACAAAAACTCAAAGTTCCGTTACAGGTCGTAGAAACATATCAAACGATGTATGGAATCAATCTTTAGGATGTTTTTAACATAAATCATCAATAATGTTCCAACCGGAGAATTCCATTGTCTGTAGCAAAGCACTGGAACGAGATCTAACTCTGTCGGGAGCACACGTCACGAGCCTGAGACACTCTGCCAGACCCATGACTAATTCAGCTCCCATTCCCCCCTCCTTTATAGCAGAAGCCTGAAACAAGTTTCTAAAGACAGTTGACATTTAGTGGAATCCTTAGGAAGTGCAACTTAACCCCAGAGACTGTGTATTCGGTAGGCCAAGCTTTGAAAAACTACAAACCTCAGATTTCCCACTTCCTGGTTGGATTTTTCGCGTGCCATATGAGTTCTGTTATACTCACAGACATCATTCAAACAGTTTTAGAAACTTCAGAGTGTTTTTCATCCAATACTACTAATAATATGCATATATTAGCATCTGGGAGAGAGTAGCAGGCAGTTTACTCTGGGCACGCATTTCATGCAAAAGTGAAAATGCTGCCCCCTATCCCAAACAGGTTTAAGAGCCAGGTCTGCCTACAGTGGCCTCTCTCTCAATAGCAAGGCTATGCTCACTGAGTCTGAACATAGTCAAAGCTTTCCTTAAGTTTGGGTATTTTGCCACTGTGTACTCTCGGTTTGAGGCCGAATAACATTCCAGTTTGCTAATTTTTTTTGTTATTCTTTCTAGAGTGTCAAGTAGTTATATTTTTGTTTTTCTCATGATTTGGTTGGGTCTAATTGTGTTGATTCCAGTGAATCTCTATCTCTGTGTACCGTTCTCTCTCTTTCTGTCTCTCTGTGGTAAAGGAAGTACTCGTGCTTGGCCATTTTTGTGAATACTTCCCCCTCATTGTAACCATGCTCTCCCACTCACCCAGACGCCCACACACAGGGGTTGTTGTGGTGACAACCGTTGGGGTCTGTGTCAAATGTATATACTTTTTCTCTTCTAAAACTGGCACAAACAGTATCACTGGTAGAGTTCAGTTCACACTACCGGCTTTGTTCACTCTTTCTAACACCCTGCTTTCTTTCTCTCACTCCCTCTCTCTATCTGCCACCATTCTCCTCCTGTTTTTTTTTTTAGAAGTGGATAAAAATAGCAGCATTGTGATCACCCCAGACAGGCCTCTCCTTTGGGCTGTCTGCTTGTTTTAAACACAGGAAGCTGCTCTCCAGCTCCTCATTTCTTATTGATTTATTTATTTGGTTGTACATACTCTATATTTCCTGTTTATACATCACTGCATTTCAGAACTGTTCTCTCCTGTTCTCCTGGTACAATATGAATTATTGAGCTATTGAATTATTGAGCCTAATATTGATTGGGAGATTTTTGTTGTTGAGATAATCTAATTTGAATATGTACCACTATGTCAACCAGTGACAGAATTAACCTGGCTTGCTCCCTCTCCAACTATCGTCCCACCTCGACCATCCTTCTCCAGTCCTCTCTCTCTGATGAATATCTGCAGCCTACACCGTGACAGCACATAATAATCATAGTCAGTGTTAGCTTCAGTCACGAATACATATCAGTTTTTTTACGCTCTCTGCAATTCAAACAAATAACAAATACAAAAATAGTATTTGATGCAATTATAGCCCAGTAGACTTTGTTGACTAGATATTGAAATGTGTTAAAAACCCATTTAGCAGATAGAAATTATAGTATATTTGCAGCATTAGTAAAATGGAGGGTCTTTACTTGGACCACCAGGGAAGCCAGGGTGATGTAATGCAGCACAATGTGGCTGTATCCAGTGAATATATTGGCCAGTCATATCTAACACACTGTATCCAGTGAATATATTGGCCAGTCATATCTCACACACTGTATCCAGTGAATATATTGGCCAGTCATATCTCACACACTGTATCCAGTGAATATATTGGCCAGTCATATCTCACACACTGTATCCAGTGAATATATTGGCCAGTCATATCTAACACACTGTATCCAGTGAATATATTGGGCAGTCATATCTCACACACTGTATCCAGGGAATATATTGGCCAGTCATATCTCACACACTGTATCCAGTGAATATATTGGGCAGTCATATCTAACACACTGTATCCAGTGAATATATTGGGCAGTCATATCTCACACACTGTACTATCCAGTGAATATATTGGCCAGTCATATCTCACACACTGTATCCAGTGAATATATTGGGCAGTCATATCTCACACACTGTATCCAGGGAATATATTGGCCAGTCATATCTCACACACTGTATCCAGTGAATATATTGGGCAGTCATATCTCACACACTGTACTATCCAGTGAATCTATTGGCCAGTCATATCTTAAATACTGCCCACAAGAAGGGGGGGGGGGTCCAGGCAGATAATCAACAAGGTCATTCTGTTCCCCTTTTCTGGCTGGGCTGCACCATGTTATACAGTCTATGGGTTGCACTGTGTTATACAGTCTACGGGCTGCACTGTGTTATACAGTCTATGGGCTGCACTGTGTTATACAGTCTATGGGCTGCACTGTGTTATAAAGTCTATGGGCTGCACTGTGTGATACAGTCTGTGGGCTGCACTGTGTTATACAGTCTATGGACTGCACTGTGTTATACAGTCTATGGGCTGCACTGTGTTATACAGTCTATGGGCTGCACTGTGTTATACAGTCTATGGGCTGCACTGTGTTATACAGTCTATGGGCTGCACTGTGTTATACAGTCTATGGATTGCACTGTGTTATACAGTCTATGGATTGCACTGTGTTATACAGTCTATGGATTGCACTGTGTTATACAGTCTATGGGCTGAACCGTGTAATACAGTCTATGGGCTGAACCGTGTTATACAGTCTATGGGCTACACTGTGTTATACAGTCATATGGGCTGCACGATGCACTGTGTCTATACAGTCTATTGGGCAGCCCCGTGTTATACAGTCTATCCGGGCTGCACTGTGTTATACAGTCATATGGGCTCGCACACGTGTTATACAGTCTATGGGCTGGCACTGTGTTATACAGTCTATGGGCTACACTGTGTCTAGTGACAGTCTATTGGGCTGTCACTGTGTTATACAGTCTATCCAGGGCTACACTGTGTTAGTACAGTCATATGGGCTGCACGATGCACTGTGTTATACAGTCTATGGGCTACACTGTGTTATACAGTCATATGGGCTGCACGATGCACTGTGTTATACAGTGAATCTATGGGCTGCACTGTGTTATACAGTCTATGGGCTGCACTGTGTTATACAGTCTATGGGCTGCACGATGCACTGATAGTTATACAAGGTCTATGCGGCTACCCTGTGTTATACAGTCTATGGGCTGCACCGTGTTATACAGTCTATGGGCTACACTGTGTTATACAGTCTATGGGCTGCACTGTGTTATACAGTCTATGGGCTGCACTGTGTTATACAGTCTATGGGCTGCACCGTGTTATACAGTCTACGGGCTGCACTGTGTTATACAGTCTATGGGCTACACTGTGTTATACAGTCTATGGGCTGCACGATGCACTGTGTTATACAGTCTATGGGCTACACTGTGTTATACAGTCTATGGGCTGCACTGTGTTATACAGTCTATGGGCTGAACCGTGTTATACAGTCTATGGGCTGCACTGTGTTATACAGTCTATGGGCTGCACCGTGTTATACAGTCTATGGGCTGCACTGTGTTATACAGTCTATGGGCTGCACCGTGTTATACAGTCTATGGGCTGCACGATGCACTGTGTTATACAGTCTATGGGCTGCACCGTGTTATACAGTCTATGGGCTGCACCGTGTGATACAGTCTATGGGCTGCACCGTGTTATACAGTCTATGGGCTACACCGTGTGATACAGTCTATGGGCTGCACCGTGTTATACAGTCTATGGGCTGCACCGTGTGATACAGTCTATGGGCTACACCGTGTGATACAGTCTATGGGCTGCACCGTGTTATACAGTCTATGGGCTGCACCGTGTTATACAGTCTATGGGCTGCACCGTGTGATACAGTCTATGGATTGCACCGTGTTATACAGTCTATGGGCTGCACCGTGTGATACAGTCTATGGGCTGCACCGTGTGATACAGTCTATGGGCTGCACTGTGTGATACAGTCTATGGGCTGCACCGTGTTATACAGTCTATGGGCTGCACCGTGTGATACAGTCTATGGGCTTCACCGTGTTATACAGTCTATGGGCTGCACCGTGTGATACAGTCTATGGGCTGCACTGTGTTATACAGTCTATGGGCTGCACCGTGTTATACAGTCTATGGGCTGCACGATGCACTGTGTTATACAGTCTATGGGCTGCACCGTGTTATACAGTCTATGGGCTGCACCGTGTGATACAGTCTATGGGCTACACCGTGTGATACAGTCTATGGGCTGCACCGTGTTATACAGTCTATGGGCTGCACCGTTTGATACAGTCTATGGGCTGCACCGTGTTATACAGTCTATGGGCTGCACCGTGTTATACAGTCTATGGGCTGCACCGTGTGATACAGTCTATGGGCTGAACCGTGTAATACAGTCTGTGGGCTGCACTGTGTTATACAGTCTATGGACTGCACTGTGTTATACAGTCTATGGGCTGAACCGTGTAATACAGTCTATGGGCTGCACTGTGTTATACAGTCTATGGGCTGCACGATGCACTGTGTTATACAGTCTATGGGCTACCCTGTGTTATACAGTCTATGGGCTGCACCGTGTTATACAGTCTATGGGCTACACTGTGTTATACAGTCTATGGGCTGCTGCACTGTGTTATACAGTCTATGGGCTGCACTGTGTTATACAGTCTATGGGCTGCACCGTGTTATACAGTCTACGGGCTGCACTGTGTTATACAGTCTATGGGCTACACTGTGTTATACAGTCTATGGGCTGCACGATGCACTGTGTTATACAGTCTATGGGCTACACTGTGTTATACAGTCTATGGGCTGCACTGTGTTATACAGTCTATGGGCTGAACCGTGTTATACAGTCTATGGGCTGCACTGTGTTATACAGTCTATGGGCTGCACCGTGTTATACAGTCTATGGGCTGCACTGTGTTATACAGTCTATGGGCTGCACTGTGTTATACAGTCTATGGGCTGCACGATGCACTGTGTTATACAGTCTATGGGCTGCACCGTGTTATACAGTCTATGGGCTGCACCGTGTGATACAGTCTATGGGCTGCACCGTGTTATACAGTCTATGGGCTACACCGTGTGATACAGTCTATGGGCTGCACCGTGTTATACAGTCTATGGGCTGCACCGTGTGATACAGTCTATGGGCTACACCGTGTGATACAGTCTATGGGCTGCACCGTGTTATACAGTCTATGGGCTGCACCGTGTTATACAGTCTATGGGCTGCACCGTGTGATACAGTCTATGGATTGCACCGTGTTATACAGTCTATGGGCTGCACCGTGTGATACAGTCTATGGGCTGCACCGTGTGATACAGTCTATGGGCTGCACTGTGTGATACAGTCTATGGGCTGCACCGTGTTATACAGTCTATGGGCTGCACCGTGTGATACAGTCTATGGGCTTCACCGTGTTATACAGTCTATGGGCTGCACCGTGTGATACAGTCTATGGGCTGCACTGTGTTATACAGTCTATGGGCTGCACCGTGTTATACAGTCTATGGGCTGCACGATGCACTGTGTTATACAGTCTATGGGCTGCACCGTGTTATACAGTCTATGGGCTGCACCGTGTGATACAGTCTATGGGCTACACCGTGTGATACAGTCTATGGGCTGCACCGTGTTATACAGTCTATGGGCTGCACCGTTTGATACAGTCTATGGGCTGCACCGTGTTATACAGTCTATGGGCTGCACCGTGTTATACAGTCTATGGGCTGCACCGTGTGATACAGTCTATGGGCTGAACCGTGTAATACAGTCTGTGGGCTGCACTGTGTTATACAGTCTATGGACTGCACTGTGTTATACAGTCTATGGGCTGAACCGTGTAATACAGTCTATGGGCTGCACTGTGTTATACAGTCAATGGGCTGCACTGTGTGATACAGTCTATGGGCTGCACCATGTGATACAGTCTATGGGCTGCACCGTGTTATACAGTCTATGGGCTGCACCGTGTTATACAGTCTATGGGCTGCACCGTGTTATACAGTCTATGGGCTGCACCGTGTTATACAGTCTATGGGCTGCACCGTGTTATACAGTCTATGGGCTGCACCGTGTTATACAGTCTATGGGCTGCACCGTGTTATACAGTCTATGGGCTGCACTGTGTTATACAGTCTATGGGCTGCACTGTGTTATACAGTCTATGGGCTGCACCGTGTTATACAGTCTATGGGCTACACTGTGTTATACAGTCTATGGGCTGCACGATGCACTGTGTTATACAGTCTATGGGCTGCCCCGTGTTATACAGTCTATGGGCTGCACTGTGTTATACAGTCTATGGGCTGCACCGTGTTATACAGTCTATGGGCTGTACTGTGTTATACAGTCTATGGGCTGTACTGTGTTATACAGTCTATGGGCTACACTGTGTTATACAGTCTATGGGCTGCACGATGCACTGTGTTATACAGTCTATGGGCTACACTGTGTTATACAGTCTATGGGCTGCACGATGCACTGTGTTATACAGTCTATGGGCTGCACTGTGTTATACAGTCTATGGGCTGCACTGTGTTATACAGTCTATGGGCTGCACGATGCACTGTGTTATACAGTCTATGGGCTACACTGTGTTATACAGTCTATGGGCTGCACCGTGTTATACAGTCTGGGCTACACTGTGTTATACAGTCTATGGGCTGCACGATGCACTGTGTTATACAGTCTATGGGCTGCACTGTGTTATACAGTCTATGGGCTGCACCGTGTTATACAGTCTATGGGCTGCACTGTGTGATACAGTCTATGGGCTACACCGTGTGATACAGTCTATGGGCTGCACCGTGTTATACAGTCTATGGGCTGCACCGTGTGATACAGTCTATGGGCTACACCGTGTGATACAGTCTATGGGCTGCACTGTGTTATACAGTCTATGGGCTGCACCGTGTTATACAGTCTATGGGCTGCACGATGCACTGTGTTATACAGTCTATGGGCGGCACCGTGTTATACAGTCTATGGGCTGCACCATGTGATACAGTCTATGGGCTGCACCGTGTGATACAGTCTATGGGCTGCACTGTGTTATACAGTCTATGGGCTGCACGATGCACTGTGTTATACAGTCTATGGGCGGCACCGTGTTATACAGTCTATGGGCTGCACCATATTAGACTGTCTATGCCTCTATGGGCTGCGCCACGCAGCTCAATGCACACTACAGTACAGTCCTGCTGCATGCAGCCTCTGTGTGTGGTTTCTATATGTGAAGAGCACTACCTCAGATTAGTGCATCTACAGACCTTGTTACATAACGCTGCACACTAGTGCTTTCTGGTGGTTTCTGGGGATGAGTCACTAATAGATGACTTCTCTTTTCTGACAACTTCCTTTAGCCCATGACAAAGTGCAATACCAATATAGTACAGTAGGAATAGTTTATGTAAGCACAACAGGTAGGCTACATCCTCATTTGGTCTTCTTCATACAGTTCTCCAATGCCTGTGTTGTCCTTCCTTACCCATATGGAGTTGTGTCTCAAATGGCACCCTATTCCCTATGCCATTTGAGACACACACGTAGTGTCATTCAGCTCTGTGGCTGACCTTGTTCTCATGCTGTGTTAATGCCCACCCAGGGTCACCTCGGCTTGGCTAAGCTCAATGTGACACAGTGCTGACCAAGCCTGCCCTGCCAGCAAAAACACATGCTCTGCTCCTAACCGTTACCATGACAAAGGCATCCACTTTCTTGGCTGGAGGAGGGATGGCTAGATGGAGAGGTGGCAGGATGGAGGGGTGGAATAATGGAGGGATGACAGGATGGATGGGTGGAATAATGGAGGGGTGGCAGAAGGGAGGGATAACAGGATGGAGGGGTGGAATAATGTAGGGGTGGACTAATGGAGGGGTGGCAGAATGGGAGGGGTGGAATAATGGAGGCATGACAGGATGGAGGGGTGGAATAATGGAGGGTTGCATAATGGAGGGTTGCCATAATGGAGGGGTGGAATAATGGAGGGGTGGAATAATGGAGGGTTGCCATAATGGAGGGGTGGAATAATGGAGGGGTGCCATAATGGAGGGGTGCCATAATGGAAGGGTGGAATAATGAAGTGGTGGAATAATGGAGGGGTGCCATAATGGAGGGGTGCCATAATGGAAGGGTGGAATAATGAAGTGGTGGAATAATGGAGGGGTGGAATATTGGAGGGGTGGCAGATAGAGGGATGGAGGGATGGTATGATGGATGGATGACAGGATGGTAGAGTGGAGGGATGGTAGGATGGAGGGATGGTAGAATGGAGAGATGGAGGGATGGATGACAGGATGGTCAGATGGAGGGATGGTAGAATGAAGGGATGGTAGGGTAGAGGGATGGTAGTAGGTAGGGATGGTAGGATGGCTGGATGGTAGGATGGAGGGATAGTATGGTAGAGGGATGGTAGGATGGAGGGAGGGATGGAGGGAGGGATGAAAGGATGGCGGGATGGTAGGATGTAGGGAGGCATGGTAGGAGGGAGGGATAGTAGGGGAGACTAGTGGTTAGAGCATTGGGCCAGTAGCCGAAAGGTTGCTAGATCAAATCCCCGAGCTGACAAGGTGAAAATCTGTCGTTCTGCCCCTGAACAAGGCAGTTAACCCACTGTTCCTAGGCCGTCAGTGTAAATAACAATTTGTTCTTAACTGACTTGCCTAGTTAAATAAAGGTTAAATAAAAAAATAAAAGGGTGGAGGGTTGGTAGGGTGGAGGGTTGGTAGGAGAGAGGGAGGGAGGGATGATAGGGTGGAGAGATGGTTGGTTTGATGGTCAGTGCTCAAGACAGCATGGTAGTAACACAACATGGTAGCAACACAACATGGTACAAACATTTTTGGGCAAAGACAACAGCACGAAGGGCAAGAAGGTAGAGACAACAATACATCACGCAAAGCAGCCACAACTGTCAGTAAGAGTGTCCATGATTGAGTCTTTGAATGAAGATAAGCAGACAATGAAAGCTCTTACAATATTTGATGATGACATTTCTGATGACATGTGCACCACCAAGTCAGAACAGTAGGCTAAGGTATGTAGGGGAAAGGGACCAAATTATTAGGGTGAGGCACATGGGCTACTAACAGCTTATTTCACAACATACACTCAGTATTACTTTCTGAGCTAAAGTATACTGTACATACAGTTGAAGTCAGAAGTTTAAATACACTTAGGTTGGAGTCATTAACTTGTTTTTCAACCACTCCACACATTTCTTATTAACAAACTATAGATTTGGCAAGTCGGTTAAGACAACTACTTTGTGCATGACACAAGTAATTTTTCCAACAATTGTTTACAGACAGATTATTTCACTTATAACTCACTGTATCACAATTCCAGTGGGTCAGAAGTTTACATACACTAAGTTGACAGTGCCTTTAAACAGCTTTGAAAATTCCAGAAAATTATGTCATGGCTTTAGAAGCTTCTGATAGGCTAATTGACATCATTTGAGTCAAATGGAGGTGTAACTGTGGATGTATTTCAAGGCCTACCTTCAAACAGACCCCAGCGATACTTCCAAAGTTGTGGTGAAATGGCTTAAGGACAACAAAGTCGAGGTAATGGAGTGGCCATAACAAAGCCCTGACCTGAATCCTATAGAAAATGTGTGGGCAGAACTGAAAAAGTGTGTGCGAGCGAATACTTACCGACTGTGATTGTGAGTGTTTGTTGGGGGTATCCATTCCTTACATTGAGCTTGTTGCTGCGGCTTGATTAAGGTTCAATTGTCATCAGGAGACTTAGTGACATTGAGGGTTTGTTGTAGTTACGTCTATATCCTCAGAGGGACAGTCTACATACTTCTCGGAGGGACATTAAGTCTCTGTTATACATGCTGAGCTTGTTGTTGAAGTTTGATTATGGTTTGATTGTCGTCAAGACAGTTAGTGGGAGATTGAGTGTTTGTTGGTGGTAGGCCAGCCTGAGTGATTTTCAGAGGGACGTTAAGTCTCTGTTTTTGTGCTAAGCTTGTTGCTGCTGCAGTTTCATTATGCCACACGCCAGCTCTCTGATACCAATTTAGCCCACATAGAGTGGGTTATTTGCAACAGATGACATGAAACGCTCTGAGACTGAGAGTAGCAGATTGTTCAGAACAGGCAGTCTAGACAAAGATGGCAATGGTACAACCACCTCACCAATGGGGATTCACTTTCCACCCCATCTCACCAATGGGGAACCACTTTCAACCCCATCTCACCAATGGGGTACCAGTTTCCACCCCATCTCACCAATGGGGTACCACTTTCCACCTCATCTCACCAATGGGGTACCAGTTTCCACCCCATCTCACCAATGGGGTACCACTTTCCACCCCATCTCACCAATGGGGTACCAGTTTCCACCCCATCTCACCAATGGGGTACCACTTTCCACCTCATCTCACCAATGGGGTACCAGTTTCCACCCCATCTCACCAATGGGGTACCACTTTCCACCCCATCTCACCAATGGGGTACCAGTTTCCACCCCATCTCACCAATGGGGTACCAGTTTCCACCCCATCTCACCAATGGGGTACCAGTTTCCACCCCATCTCACCAATGGGGTACCACTTTCAACCCCATCTCACCAATGGGGTACCAGTTTCCACCCCATCTCACCAATGGGGTACCACCCCATAATTCTAGTTCAGTCAGAGCTTTCTTCAACTACCAAAGTGCCATTTCAATTTGACATGGGGAGAATCTCAGTTGCATTGCCTTGATTCCTTGTGTCCTCTCACCTCCTTTTCAAAACCCATTGGAGGAGAAGGTCAAAGGGGAGGAATCTCTGGAGCAGGAAGTCAGGACCGTTGATTCTCCCATGCGGGAGAGCAAATAGTATAGAGAGTGAAGACTTTTAGAAATGGAACAAAATCAATATAATAGGAAGACAGTGAGAGTGTTATAAAAGTGTGTGAAATGCCCCTGTGGTTATGTTAACAGGTTAGCAGCAGAGATTGTGGAGAGACTGTGTGGAGAGGAGCATGCTATTTCTGTGGTGTGAAACCATAGAACCTCACCCGTCACCACCACCTCCATACCTCCTGTTGTGTGAAACCATAGAACCTCACCCGTCACCACCACCTCCATACCTCCTGTTGTGTGAAACCATAGAACCTCACCCGTCACCACCACCTCCACACTTCCTGTTGTGTGAAACCGTAGAACCCGTCACCACCACCTCCACACCTCCTGTTGTGTGAAACCGTAGAACCCGTCACCAGCACCTCTACACCTCCTGTTGTGTGAAACCGTAGAACCCGTCACCACCACCTCCACACCTCCTGTTGTGTGAAACCGTAGAACCCGTCACCACCACCTCCACACCTCCTGTTGTGTGAAACCGTAGAACCCATCACCAGCACCTCTACACCTCCTGTTGTGTGAAACCGTAGAACCCGTCACCACCACCTCCACACCTCCTGTTGTGTGAAACCGTAGAACCCGTCACCAGCACCTCTACACCTCCTGTTGTGTGAAACCGTAGAACCCGTACCCACCTCCACACCTCCTGTTGTGTGAAACCGTGAACCCGTCCCGCACCTCTACACCTCCTGTTGTGTGAAACCGTAGAACCCGTCACCACCACCTCCACCTCTCCTGTTGTGTGAAACCGTAGAACCCGCCACCACCACCTCCACCTCTCCTGTTGTGTGAAACCGTAAAACCCGTCACCACCACCTCCACCTCTCCTGTTGTGTGAAACCGTAAAACCCGTCACCACCACCTCCACCTCTCCTGTTGTGTGAAACCGTAGAACCCGTCACCACCACCTCCACCTCTCCTGTTGTGTGAAACCGTAGAACCCGTCACCAGCACCTCTACACCTCCTGTTGTGTGAAACCGTAGAACCCGTCACCACCACCTCCACCTCTCCTGTTGTGTGAAACCGTAGAACCCGTCACCAGCACCTCTACACCTCCTGTTGTGTGAAACCGTAGAACCCGTCACCAGCACCTCTACACCTCCTGTTGTGTGAAACCGTAGAACCCGTCACCAGCACCTCCACACCTCCTGTTGTGTGAAACCGTAGAACCCGTCACCACCACCTCCACACCTCCTGTTGTGTGAAACTGTAGAACTCGTCACCACCACCTCCACACAGTCTAACTCTGACTTTAGCCAAATTTAGATTTGTTTTTGGGGGAAGCAAGAAGAGGAGGAACATGGTAAACTGCTTTCTACTGGGAGGATGTAACCACTTGACCACACTGTTATCCAACCACATCCCTCCCAGCCAAGGGCTGTGTCCCAAATGCCACCTTATCCCTTAGATAGTTCTCTATTTTTGACCAGGGCCCATAGGGAATAGGGTGCCATTTGGGGCGCTGCCAAGGAGCCATTGTGGTAATTGTTGGGAAAAAATAGCAGAAGGCATGCCTCTATATACCTCTATAGTGCCAACCTAGTCATTAGTGTGTTTTTGTCAGTAACTCACGATAGGCAAACTACATTTAAAAAAAAAGGTGGTAGTCACTTCCTGGGGAATTTGAATACGTGGTTTCCCATTTAGCTACTAGCTACACAGCTTTTGTAGGGCATCCCAGTCAGTCAGCTGGTGGCAGAGAGGGAGGCAGATATAGAGGGACAGGTGTTCCTGGGCATCTGCTAGCCGCTGTCACCTACTATCTGTCACAACTGGAGCAGCAGGAGAGTGCAGTGCTGCATGTATCCTCCCCCAGCCCTGCCCCAGCCTCCCCAGCGCCAGCCTCCCCCAGCCCTGCCCCAGCCTCCCTCAGCACTGCCCCAGCCCTGCCCCAGCCTCCCCAGCGCCAGCCTCCCCAACCTCCCCCAGCCCTGCCCCAGCCTCCCTCAGCACTGTCCCAGCCCGACCACAGCCTCCCCAGTCCCAGCCTCCCTCAGCCTTGCCCCAGCCTCCCCAGTCCCAGCCCCAGCCTCCCCAGTCCCAGCCTCCCCTAGCCGCCCTCAGCCCTGCCCCAGCTTCCCCAGCCTCCCCTAGCCTCCCTCAGCCCTGCCCCAGCTTCCCCAGCCTCCCCTAGCCTCCCTCAGCCCTACCCCAGGCTCCCTTAGTCAACCGTAAGTTTCTGCAGTTGTTCTTCATCATCTTCGTAAGGTAGTCTAGCGGTTAAGAGCGTTGGGCCAGTTACCGAAAGATCGGTGGTTAAAATCCCAGAGCTGACTAGGTGAAAAATCTGTCGATATGACCTTGAGCAAGGCACTTAACCCTAATTGCTCCTCTAAGTCACTCTGGATAAAAGTGTCTGCTAAATGACTAAAATGTAAACGTGAAATGTCCTGCCTGCATTGTGGGAGGTTATTTTTGGTTGACCCACGTGAACGTGACCAAAGACATGACTGAAACAGGAACCAACTTTGTCTCTCTAACCAATTTTTAGTAAAATGTACACACATACACTGAGTGTACAAAACATTAGGAACAGCTGCTCTTTCCATGACATAGAATGACCAGGTGAATTCAGGTGAAAGCTATGATCCCTTATTGATGTCACTTGTTAAATACGCTTCAATCAGTGTAGATGAAGGGGAGACAGGTTAAAGGAGGATGTTTAAGCCTTGAGTGCTTTTGAACTGGGTATGGTAGTAGGTGCCAAGGACACCGATTTGTGTCAAGAACTGCAACGCTGCTGGGTTTTTCACACTCAACAATTCCCCGTGTGTATCAAGAATGGTCCTCCACCTAAAGGACATTCAGCCAACTTGACACAACTGTGGGAAGCATTGGAATCAGCATCCCTGTGCAACGCTTTCGAAACCTTATAGAATCCACGCCCTGACAAATTGAGGCTGTTCTGCTCAAATCAATATTAGCATATGTGAATGTTTTGTACACTCAGTGTATATTTTCAGTTTGTGACTATGTGATATGGGAGCTGGAGACATGTTAATTTCGACATTACAAAGAAAAACTTCTAGAAACAATGGCAACACACTGCCGTGTTGCACTGAGCCTTGCTGTTGGAAAACTACATCAGTGTCTGACTTTCGGCTGTTGCAGATGCACCTCCCCTGACTTCATTCCTTGACTTTCGTCTGCAGTCGGTTGTGTCAGCCTTACCACTCAAACAAGCCCATTGATTGCCACATTGCCAGCTTATCCGCCCCGCCCAGTCAGTGTTCATCTACTGTGGTCTTACTTACAGTACAGGAGGGAGGATGGAGAGAAGGGAGATGTAGGGAGGAAGGAACGGAGGAAGAGAGAGAGGTATGGATGGTTGATTGAATGGAGGTAGGAAGAGAGAGAGGGCAGGATGGATGAATGGAGGGAGATGGAGGGAGGCAGGGAGGATATGAGGGCATCATGTTAGATAATCAGTGTGAGTCTGAACCTTAGTGGGATAATCCATATAAGGAAGAAGTAAATCTCTTGATTTTGGAGGAGAAAGTATTGGCCTTGTGCCTGTGTGTTTGTGTGTTTGCTTTGTCAGTCAGTGTGTTTGTGTGTTTGCCTTGTCAGTCAGTGTGTTTGTGTGTGTTTGCCTTGTCAGTCAGTGTGTTTGTGTGTTTGCCTTGTCAGTCAGTGTGTTTGTGTGTGTTTGCCTTGTCAGTCAGTGTGTTTGTGTGTGTTTGCCTTGTCAGTCAGTGTGTTTGTGTGTGTTTGCCTTGTCAGTCAGTGTGCAGAGCTGAAGCCCAACACAGACAGGTAGTACAGACACATCTGGATGTAGGGTTTCCTACATGTTTTAATACACTGGTCTCTGCTCACAAGGCCATGAAATGGGGATAGGAAGGCCCACCAGCTGTGGCCTCTTGATCATTAAACTCAAGGAGTGAACTTCCATGTGAGACAGTCCCGAATTACAACCTACTTATGTAGTGCACTACTTTTGAAAAGCAATTGAGATAACTCTATTTGTGCACTTAGGCCAAGTCTACTAGTGCTATGGTGGTGCTTCAGACACAAACAGACAGGGCTCTGGTCAAAAGTTGTGCACTATATAGGGAATAGGGTGCTATTTTGGACACACACAGTAACAGAGAGTGAGACAGATTTGTAGGACCACTTTCAGTTGTTTTAACTGTTGATGTGCTAATGCCCTCAAACTCAGCTCTGGACCTCGAAGCCAGTTCCACTAGTTTATTTTATTTCCCCCCTATAATCAGGGATTTAGACCTGGGAAACCAGCTGTGTGCAATTAATTATCAGGTAGAACAGAATACCAGTCCGGACCTCGTAGGGTAAGATTTGAATACCCCTGTGCTAATGCCAGGCTACATCCATTCATACGAAGGCGAAACATATTTTTTCTCTGCCTATAATCCATATTATCCTAATCCGCCTAAATACAAAGGAAACCTAAATCACACAACCCGTTAAGACCGTATGCCAAACCCACGCCATTGGTCTACACCAGTCAGAGGTTTACCGGTTTAGGCCGTGTCAGTGTGTGTGCGTCTGTGTCTGTGTGTGTGTGTGCATGACTGTATAGTTCTGAGCTGGCATTTATATGGCCATGGGAAGTGTCATCAACAGTGTATGTACTGTACGATGGCTGCTTTGATGCAAGGCCTTCTCTTCCTAGTGTTCTATTGGAAAAGGTTTGATCCAACTGCACAGACCTAGGTACAGTTTAACCCAGTCAAAGAAATGTGCCTCACCTCAACCTTCCTAGTATTCAATGATGTATGAAAACACAGATAATACTCTTATGTACTTCTCTCAGGGGAGGTTGATTGAATCATAGGGGCAATGTCAAATCTGACAAGCACTTCACTGTGCGGTTGCTACGGAGACAGAGACCATGTGATTTAGACAGCACTGATCAAGCAAAGAGATGCTTTTGTGTATGTCCCTACCGACTACTCTGAGGCACAAACAGATCTAGAGTAAGAAATTGGAAAAGTTGGCAAACATAAAGACAGTTTAAAATGGAGGAAGAGGGAGATATTAACGTAAAGACAGTTTAACATGGAGGAAGAGGGAGATATTAACGTAAAGACAGTTTAACATGGAGGAAGAGGGAGATATTAACATAAAGACAGTTTAACATGGAGGAAGAGGGAGATATTAACGTAAAGACAGTTTAACATGGAGGAAGAGGGAGATATTAACGTAAAGACAGTTTAACATGGAGGAAGAGGGAGATATTAACGTAAAGACAGTTTAACATGGAGGAAGAGGGAGATATTAACGTAAAGACAGTTTAACATGGAGGAAGAGGGAAATATTAACGTAAAGACAGTTTAAAATGGAGGAAGAGGGAGATATTAACGTAAAGACAGTTTAACATGGAGGAAGAGAGAGATATTAACGTAAAGACAGTTTAACATGGAGGAAGAGAGAGATATTAACGTAAAGACAGTTTAACATGGAGGAAGAGGGAGATATTAATGTAAAGACAGTTTAACATGGAGGAAGAGAGAGATATTAACGTAAAGACAGTTTAACATGGAGGAAGAGAGAGATATTAACGTAAAGACAGTTTAACATGGAGGAAGAGGGAGATATTAACGTAAAGACAGTTTAACATGGAGGAAGAGGGAGATATTAACGTAAAGACAGTTTAACATGGAGGAAGAGGGATATTAACCCTCCCTGGAAGACCAAAGAGGAGAGTGGCTGTGGCCGAGAAGGAGGGGAGGCTTTTACAGTTAAGCCATGTTGGCAGCTCCATCTCTCCTTGTGTGTGTGTAGCAGCTGCAGTGGTCAGGCCTGCATTAGCATGCTGAAGGTGCTTATGTAAACTGTCATGGTCCACGTCCCAAATAGCACTGTATTCCCTATAAAGTGTACCACCCATAGGGCTCTGGTCAAAAGCAGTGCACTATGTAGGGAATAGTGTGTCATTTGGGATGGACCCATGCTGTTGGAGCTGGGCCAATGTGGGAATCTCTGCTCTGAAATGGGCCACTATCTATTCTATGAGAGGTGCTTTGTTTTATACTGGGGTTGATTTGAGTCCTGTTACTGAATTATAGTAGCACTTTGGTAGTTAAAGCAAGCTCTGACTGAGGCAAATTTGGTGATGGAAATGCTTTGTATTCATTATTAGAGGTGAATGACGTGTCAGTGTAATGCACTAAAGACAACACTATGTTGTCACCTCTGTCCCACCTCCACCTACCCATCTGAACATATTGGATCTAAGGCCTTCTTCCAACATGGATAGAGACATCCTGAATTATAAACATGCAACTACTTCTCTATCAGTCAATCAATCAGTCAATCAATCAGACAAGTTAAACCAGTCTGAATAAACTGTTTTGTAATAAACTTCATTGTGACCGGTCCATCTGTCAGGTGTTTTCCACCTACCCCAACGAGGACTATGACCGTCGGAATGAGGACGTGGACCCCATGGCTGCGTCTGCAGAGTACGAGCTGGAGAAGAGGGTGGAGAGGCTCCATCTGTTCCCCGTCGAGCTGGAGAAAGGTACAGCTCAGCCAAATTACCCCCATAACCTTAATGTGGCATCTGGGATTCAGTAATCCCCATAACCTTAATGTGACAATCTGGGATTCAGTTATCCCCATAACCTTAATGTGGCAATATGGGATTCAGTAATCCCCATAACCTTAATGTGGCAATCTGGGATTCAGTAATCCCCATAACCTTAATGTGACAATCTGGGATTCAGTTACCCCCATAACCTTAATGTGGCAATCTGAGTTACCCCCATAACCTTATTGTGGCAATCTGAGAATCGAACAGCAACAAAGATCATTCCCAGATTGCCCACTTTTAAGAAAACGTACTTATATTTCACAGTACTCTAAAGAAGAGTTGTATCTCCATTCTCTTGAGACAATCAGACAATCAATCCCCATTAGCACCCATCCATCATTTCTCCATCATCCCTCCATCTTCCCTCCAGTTATCCCTCCTCCCAAGAGGGAATTCTCAATCCCTCCATCTGCCCTCCAGTTATCCCTCCTCCCAAGAGGGAATTCTCAATCCCTCCATCTGCCATCCAGTTATCCCTCCTCCCAAGAGGGAATTCTCAATCACTCCATCTTCACATTGACAGGATGTTAACATAGGGTAAAATGACTGTAACAGGAAAACATTGATTTGAAAAGCTATTATGAAACAAAAGAGCATTTCATTTTCATCATGGATTAAGAT
Organism: Salvelinus alpinus; assembly: GCF_045679555.1. NCBI lineage: Eukaryota > Metazoa > Chordata > Actinopteri > Salmoniformes > Salmonidae > Salvelinus > Salvelinus alpinus. The sequence goes on along the minus strand of NC_092088.1, from coordinate 89,156,131 downwards.
AACTATGATTGTATTTTCTTCTCACAGTATTTCTCCTATATCCACTGTGTCTTCAGATGGTGATGGGTTAGGTATCAGTATCATTGGGATGGGGGCAGGGGCAGACATGGGCCTGGAGAAACTGGGCATCTTTGTCAAGACGGTCACCGATAAAGGAGCAGCGCACAGGGACGGCAGGTATGTCACAAAATGGTGGCCTCTCCATCTACGGCTTGTCCATCTATACTCCTGGCAGATTTACCTGAACAAGTTCTGCATGATTTAATCATCTTTTTTTGTTTTTTTGTGACCAACTTTTAATTTAGATAGTAATTTATTCAAAAGGGGGTTACAGGTACAGGTTTAACATACAAAGTCATTTTAATTCAGTTATATCCATATATTCAGTTATCATATTTGCATGTAATATATTCACAAACAGTATTTCTTGTACGTGTGGGCTGCCACAAAAACAAAAAATACACAAAAATAATGCATACACAGATAAAGAAAAAAGTCTCCCCCTCCCCAACCCATTCAACACCCTCAGTCCCCCTCCCCAACCCATTCCCTCAACACCCTCAGTCCCCCTCCCCAACCCATTCCCTCAACACCCTCAGTCCCCCTCCCCAACCCATTCCTTCAACACCCTCAGTCCTCCTCCCCAACCCATTCCCTCAACACCCTCAGTCCCCCTCCCCAACCCATTCCCTCAAAACCCTCAGTCCCCCTCCCCAACCCATTCCCTCAAAACCCTCAGTCCCCCTCCCCAACCCATTCCCTCAACACCCTCAGTCCCCCTCCCCAACCCATTCCCTCAACACCCTCAGTCCCCCTCCCCAACCCATTCCCTCAACCCCCTCAGTCCTCCTCCCCAACCCATTCCCTCAAAACCCTCAGTCACCCTCCCCAACCCATTCCCTCAAAACCCTCAGTCCCCCTCCCCAACCCATTCCCTCAAAACCCTCAGTCCCCCTCCCCAACCCATTCCCTCAAAACCCTCAGTCCTCCTCCCCAACCCATTCCCTCAAAACCCTCAGTCCCCCTCCCCAACCCATTCCCTCAAAACCCTCAGTCCCCCTCCCCAACCCATTCCCTCAAAACCCTCAGTCCCCCTCCCCAACCCATTCCCTCAAAACCCTCAGTCCCCCTCCCCAACCCATTCCCTCAACACCCTCAGTCCCCCTCCCCAACCCATTCCTTCAACACCCTCAGTCCCCCTCCCCAACCCATTCCCTCAACACCCTCAGTCCCCCTCCCCAACCCATTCCCTCAACACCCTCAGTCCCCCTCCCCAACCCATTCCCTCAAAACCCTCAGTCCCCCTTCCCCAACCCATTCCCTCAAAACCCTCAGTCCCCCTCCCGAACCCATTCCCTCAACACCCTCAGTCCCCCTCCCCAACCCATTCCCTCAACACCCTCAGTCCTCCTCACCAACCCATTCCCTCAAAACCCTCAGTCCCCCTCCCCAACCCATTCCCTCAAAACCCTCAGTCCCCCTCCCCAACCCATTCCCTCAACCCCCTCAGTCCCCATCCACACGCCTGCATCCTCCCTACCCACTGGAAACCATGTTTCCCAGCCCTTCCCACCCCACCAAGCCCCCCTCCTCTCGCATCTTCATCTACCCTACCTCACCTCCCTGACCCGAAGAAAGCATGCCTCCCACCCCTTCCCATCTCGCCCAGCTACTGAGGTTGCTTATCAGTCCACCTCCCACCCAGTTGACTAATTGAATCAGGTGAGCCCATTTAGGAAAGATTGGGAAACCCTGGTTTAAGAGATAAATGAATAGCACTTCTTCCAGGGCAATGGAAGCCATAATATTTATCTCTATTCTCAGCCAGGGAGCAGAAGAGTCATGTCTAAACCAATTTATAATTGGGCGAAATGCTAGTCCTTGAATTTAATGATTAATGATGATTTAATCATGTAAGAAGCAATCAAGCATGTGAGATGAGCCAGACTAGTGTATCTAGTAGTAGTATTCACATCTTGGTCTAGCTAGCTGATTTGATATGGTTCCTTGTGTGAGCATGTCTCGCTTGCAAGATAGATTTCTATCTCAATGAGACAAACCTGTATAAAATAAAAGTTGAATAAAAGGTGGCTGAAAAAGTAAGCATGTTATACGAGTCCTGACTGAGGCTGTTGTGCTGCTTTGTGTTTTTCCATCCAGGATCCAGGTGAATGACCTCATAGTGGAGGTGGATGGGACCAGTCTGGTGGGGGTCACCCAGACCTTCGCTGCCTCCGTCCTCAGGAACACCACAGGCACCGTCAAGTGAGGATACGGTTTTGGGGATTCATCCCAAATTACCCTATTCCCTTTATAGTGCACTACTTCTGACCAGGGCCCAACTACTGCACCTTTTAAAGCAATTTTAAAACAATGAGCTACTGAGAAAGAATAGAGTTGCTTTGATGGACGTCACTCTCAAACACTTGAATACAGACAGGCAGGTTAAATTGCTTGGCCCTATATGAAGTTGGGCCCATCAAGTCTGATCTCTTCTTTGTGTTGTACAGTGTGATGTCAGACGCCATTACGGTTTTCTGGAGACATGTTCTTCTTAGTTTGCAGCAGCTTTAGACTAGAGAGACTGTCAAAATGACTCATTATATGCTCTGAGAGAGACATGTTTTTCAGTGTAATACCCTCCTCAGCTATGTAAGAATCTGCACTTCAGAATATCATTTTTTTTAACCTTTATTTAACTAGGCAAGTCAGTTAAGAACACATTTTTATTTACAATGACGCCAGTTAACAGTTGGTTAACTGCCTTGTTCAGGGACAGAACAACATATTTTTACCTTGTCATTTCAGGGATTCGATCTAGCAACCGATCTAGTACCCATAGTCTAGTACCCATATTCGATCTAGTACCCATAGTCAGTCAGTTATCACATCCTCCCACATACATACTGCATAGATCAGGTCACGCAGAGTAGTCATCAGAAGCCAAATAGGGCCATGATGATAGTATGATGAAGAGCCTTCCCTTCATAGATATAGCAACAGAACCACAGCAGAACCATAGACAAAGCTGAAACTCTACATTTGGACCATAGCAGAGCATAAAAACATCACCATCATCCTCACAGCAGGCATCAACACAATTATCATTCCGAAATGCCAGAGGGGTCTATTTGTGGCTGACTGAATGGGGCACCAGAGTTCCCCAATCCCCAACACTCCTTTGTCGTACTATAGGCTCATTCATTCATTATTCAGGAACTAGTCGTCAGTGGAGCTATGGGGGTAATTGTTAGCGTGAGGTGTGTGGTGTGTCTGTGTTCCTGTGTGTGTGTGTTCCTGTGTGTGCGTGTGTAATTGTTAGTGTTGTGTGACTTGTCGAAGATCAGAGCCCTCTTCAGAGATTGCTCATGAATTATAGAACAGGGTAGACGTGGAAGGAAGGGCTGAGGCAGGCGGTCAGTCGGTCAGTCCTATTCATAAAAATGTCAGCCAGATGAATGGATGGATGGCTGAGGATGGGAACTGTGTTGGTTAGCATTTAATTACGTGATAGTTAGCAGAGGGAATTGTAAGTCTGCTTTGGTGGTCTTGATAACTGACTGACTATGGGTACTCATTCTGAACTGCACAGATTCTTTTTACATAGCTGAGGAGGGTATTACACTGAAAAACAGAGCATATATTGAGTCAAAATAATCTAAATGTTGAAACGGGCTATATAATTATTTAACCTCTTGCTAAGGAACCATATTATAGAGGTTCCTCTTATTGCAGTCCACATAGGAAGACATTTTCAAAAGCTGTGTAATGTTATGCAGGTTTCTGATTGGTCGAGAGAAGCCGGGCGAACAGAGTGAGGTGGCCCAGCTGATCCAACAGACCCTGGAACAGGAGCGCTGGCAGAGAGAGGTGATGGAACAACGCTACAGCCAGTATATGGAGGACCAAGAGGTAAGTCTCCAACCAGTCTACAATCAGTCTACAACTAGTCTACATCCAGCATAGGTAGGTCTACAACCAAATTAGTCGGTGAACGGGCAACCAAGAGGTACAGTACAGATGTACAGAAAGACTAGTCCAATAAGAAAACAAATGTTTGCTTTATGTTGTAAAAGGTTTTGCTACTGTGTGCCCAAAAGAACACGACCCTGAACACAGCCAGTTTAGAGACAGAAATAGAAGCCTGGTCACTATTAGAATTTTTCAAATGACTATGAAGCTTTTTAGGTCAAACGTTGCCTTTGTGTGTTCTCTTTTCCCCTCAGCTTTAGGATTAAGATATGTGTGCCAATCGCATCTTTGTCAGAATGGACCCAAAGCCGGTGCCTGTATTGAGTGAGCTGAATGGGCGTGTGTCCATAGGTACGCTGTTAATGTTCAGTGTAGCCTGCAGACAGTATAAACACAAGTCTGCTTACCAAAATATACTATTCTTCCTATGGACTAGTCAAAAGTAGTACACTATATAGACAATAGGGTGCCATTTGTGATGCACACCAACAGGTCAGTTCAGAGAGCCTAGGCCAAGTAAGATACATTAAATGATGTCCCCCCAGGACTCCTTTTTTAATCTGTTTATGATGTTCTGGCCACTTCCTCTCTGGGTTGTTGGGGTAGACATTTTATAGGACTTCCAATCCACAATTGGTTCAGGTCATCAGCCCAGTCCAAGCTCTTCTCTGTCCTGGTACCCCAATGGTGGAACCAGCTTCCACCTAAAGTCAAGCTCTTCTCTGTCCTGTCACCCCAATGGTGGAACCAGCTTCCCCCTAAAGTCAAGCTCTTCTCTGTCCTGTCACCCCAATGGTGGAAACAGCTTCCACCTAAAGTCAAGCTCTCCTCTGTCCTGGCACCCCAATACCAGCTTCCCCCTAAAGTATATCTCTTCTCTGTCCTGGCACCCCAATACCAGCTTCCCCCTACAGTCAAGCTCCTCTCTGTCCTGGCACCCCAATACTAGCTTCCCCCTAAAATCAAGCTCTTCTCTTTCCTGGCACCTCATTGGTTGAAAAAGCTTCTTCCTAAAGGCAATCCCTTCTCTGTCCTGGCACCCCAATATTAGCTTCCCCCTAAAGTCAAGCTCTTCTCTACCCTTGCACCCCGATCGTGAAACCAGCTTCCCACTAAAGTCAGGACAGCGGAGTCCCTGTCCATCTTCTGAAAACGTCTGGAACCTTACCTTATTGAAGAGTATCTTAAATAACTTTCCCAGCGCCCCAGGTGCCCACTTCCCCCTCAAAAAAGCACTTGTCTTTTCCTACTAGCTCTGACTTTGCTGATGAATACTTTGTTGAGGGAAAATGTACTTGATACGCTTGTGATGTGTTGATGTCTCACCTAGCTATCTTAAGATGAATCACTAACTGTAAGTTTCTCTGGATAAGAGTGTCTGCTAAATGACTCAAATGTAAATGTCATCACCTATCACAACGAGGATGACCTCTATGCAATCAAAATCCTATGAGGATGCAGGACATTCTTATATTCTCCATCTTATTACAATGACATGCAGAATGATAGCATAATGGCTGAGGTTTAGTTCTGGTGTGTTCTCACCCCTATCTAGGGACCCGCTTTACTGATGTTATATGCCATCTAGTGGCCAGTCTCCGTACCAATAGAGAACCAACCATGAAGCTCTTGTAGAGGCAGCAGTCACTGGCAATTATAAAAATGCTGTGGGATGGATGGATGGACAGATGGAACTATATTGAACCTTTTCAAATATGCAGACACGTTGGCCGTCTCAGTTAAGACCTGGAGGCATTGTGGAAAACCCCAGACCCAATCGAGACTTCAGGCTCATCTGTCCGCTCTTCCCCCAGGGTGGCGAATATGGTACTGACGAGGAGGAGGATGACGAGGAGGAGGTCAGCCCCACGCATCCCTCTGCCATCGAGGTGTTTGACCTGGCTGAGAACGAGGACATCTCTCCACTGGAGACGGACCCTGATAAGCTGGCCCATAAGTACCAGGAAGTGAGAGAAGACAAAGTTAAAGACAAAGGCCTGCGTCACTCTATTCCTTATGTAGTGCACTACTTACTTACTCACTGACTCTCTCTCTCCACCTCTCTCTCTTTCTCTCCCTATGTCTGTCTCTCGCTCTCTCTCTGTCTCTTTCTGTCTCTCTCTCTCTCTCTCTCTCTCTCTCTCTCCCTCCTCAGCTTCACATAAAGCATGCTGTAACACAGGCAGAGATCCAACAGCTGAAAATAAAGGTTGTTATATTATGTCATTCTTATTATGTTCTAATGTTTAATTGTAAATATGGCAAGTTGATATACAGTGGCCTTTACAGTTTTCATCCCCTGCCTGTCTGTTTGTGTACATGTGTATGTGTGTGTTTGTGTGCTTCTCCACACTCCCAGCTGAACCATGCAAAGCAGGACAAGCAGCGCTGGCGTGTGGACAAGACCCAGCTGGAGCAGACCCTGCAGGAGAACAAGGAGCGCATGGAGAAGCTGGAGGGTTACTGGATGGAGGCCCAGAGTCTGTGTCAGGCTGTGGACGAGCACCTGAAGGAGACCCAGGCCCAGTACCAGGCTCTGGAGCGCAAGTACAGCAAGGCCAAGCGCCTCATCAAGGAGTACCAGCAGAAGTAAGGCCGGGAGACACACACACAATGCATTGAGAGTGTGGTAAGGTTGTACATAAGAGGTCAATATAAAATTATGTTAATTACAGTGAATAATAGAAAAGAAAGTAGAACTTGTTCAGTCTTCGGCAATGTTTCCAATGTTTCAGCCCCAAGGCTTTTCTCAGAGCTCATTCATTACAGTGGAAATACAAGTAGTTTTAGAGTGGTGTGATTAGTGTCTCTGTGATGGCTCTTCTCCAGGGAGATTGAGTACCTGAAGAAGGAGACTCAGCGCTGTCTTCAGGACGGGGCCGAGGCATCACTGAGGGAGGAGTCAGGACAGCTCCATGAACAGGTAATAGTGGAGACTGATGGTTGGATGTGTGGTTCCTGGGTTTGATTCCCGCTGGGGTCACCAATATGAAAAATATATGCACGCATTACTGTAAGTCGGTTTGGATAAAACTGTCTGTTAAATGGCATATATTATTAATATATTATAAATGTCATCGTGTGCAGCCATCAGTGAGACCATTGATTACACAGAACGTTGGCAGTTGCAGACAACTTTGTGATTAAGAAACTTGATTGAATGTATTATGGTAACAATTAAAGTTCCTAGTAGTCCATCATCTATAATACACAAACATAACCATAACTTTCTGTGTTTGTTTGCAGGTAGCAGATCTGGAATGCAGGGTTGAGGAACTGAAATCTGAACCTTTATAAAAGCCTTGTTTTCTAAGAGAGTCTCTTCAAGAATTTCCAAAAGTGAATACGAGGATAGTGTTATTGTACTTGCAGTGGACCCAGGGTATTTCTTGTTTCAAACTTTAGCCTGGTTTGCGGTCGAATACAGGTACCCTCAGGCTTTGTATTTCTTTATGTAATCTCTTTATGTAACAACTCTTTCAATCCCGTTTTGTTTTTACATTTCCCAGCTGGTAATATTGCCAATAACTACTGGTTTGTCTGACAGTTTAATCAACCATTTTCTTAACATTCCAAAATACTGACAAGAACGTCCATGGAGCTCTAACCGTTGCTGTTCCTAATTTTTCATTCCCAGTGTTCAGTATTTTACAATTTGATCACAAATCGTGTTTTTGGGTGAAATAGAAGACTGGGCTTTTGATTTCAATTGCCAAAACAAATCACATTTCTTTCTTTTATTTGCCTATTTTGTAAGTGCCGTTTCATTTTCTGGATTGTCATTGTACAGCTGTAATACTGTATGTTGTTTATAAAACAAAAGTTTGCTTTGTATTTTTATTAATATATGTATAACATTTAACATATACAGTATGACATAATGGAGTCAACAGTTGGTGCTTATGTGACTGAGGAAGATGTGTAACTAGTCAAATGTCCACACTGGAGAAGATATACACTACCGTTCAAAAGTTTGGGGTCACTTAAAAATGTCCTTGTTTTTGAAAGAAAAGCTATTTTTTTGTCCATTAAAATAACATCAAATTGATCAAAAATACCATGTAGACATTGTTAATGTTGTAATTACTATTGTAGCTGGAAACGGCTGATTTTAAAATGGAATATCTGCATAGGCGTACAGAGGCCCAAACCCCAAACTTTTGAACGGTAGTGTAGCTTGATTGAACGTTTGGTGCTTCACTGGAATGAAAGGGGCAAGAAGAGGTGGGCTATATCCTACAATTGTATCAGGAATCCAACTTTTGCAGGAGTTTGACACTTCAAACAGTCAACTGCTGCCACAGCCATACAGTATGTGTGTTGTTAGTCAACTCCGCTACCCAGTAATGGCAACCGATGGGATTCAGTAAGAGTATACTAAACCTTCAGTAATAACCCCTTTCTTATTTAAATAACTAAACTTATATAACTCCTTATAAAAAGAAGAGAACTCCTCCATATGTGCTGTACCACAAAGGGACATGACATGATTGGAATCTTAGTTTTTTTAAATTTTTATTGTGAATGTTATCAAAGATGTGTTCAACACTGACTGAATGGCAGACACAAGAACTGGTGACTGATGGACTGAAACAGAGGGACTAGGCATAACTGAACTTGTCCATCGTGAACACAACCATGGAGTTTGAAGGTGATGAAACATTCCTCCCCGTAAACATGTGTGGTATTGGAGAAAAGCAATGCAAAGAAACAAGTGTTGATGAAAGGAAGAATACATTTCAGAGAGGCTAGACCTGGGGGATTTCATGAAGACAGTGTTAGATAATGTTATCAAATGAACACATACTGTATCTCATGGGCATGTTTCGAGTGTTTTCATCAGATTTTAGGCTTGGACAGGGCACATGCTTTGCATTGTTTTGTGCAATAAATGGTGAACTGTGATACTGAAGTCAGTTATTTTTTTTTAAACTTCTTCCATTTTACATTTCCCTCATCTTCAGATCACAAACTGAATTATACTCCAGGGACAATAGAGATATATTCTACTCTAAATTGGAAATGGCATATTATGAATAACAAACACATTGGTCATCAAAAAGAAAGGAAGACGTAGGCACTCGTCATATAATTAATTAAAAAGCCTTTATTTGTATGGCATGTTAAAATGGAAACAGTTTAAAAACTATTTCGGCTGCATGGCCTTCGTCAGGGAGTACAAAGATATGACAATACAATGTCCTATTTTGAACAGCTTTTTCCAATCAACCCTGATTTGAAGAGGGAGTGGTTACAGAATTCATTGGACAACACCTAGTAAACAATACTATACACATTAAAAAGTGAAATACTGTAGATATGCTATCAAAAATGCATCTCAAGGCTAGAATCATCAGGACCTCTAGAAAGGTAGTTCTAACCTTGAATATGACTGGGCTAGGTGTTAAGAATAGGAGAGACATCTATTTTATAGTACACTAGAACACAGCAAAAATGGACCACAACTGTCTAAACATAGCTAATTGAGGCCAGAACATGATCAATACCCATAGCTTGTAGGCAGGCAGGGTTGCCATGGTGTAAGGACTTGTAGTGCCTTTAACACATTATTTTCTTTGAAAACCAAAGTATGAACAAAAATCACATTATTTTACATGAAGTGTTGTAAAATGTACTGGTATTCTCAGCTGTGAATGTTGCAATGGGTATGTATCAACTTAACCAAGTGTTTTCAAAGAAACACGATAGTCAATAGTGTATGTGTGGTGCAAACAAATTATGAATGTGTCTTTTCATGGTGTCTCGTCAGGTGATAATTTCGTGAAAAACTTTTCCCACACTGATCACACTTGTACTGTCTCTCTCCGTTGTGCAGCATCAGGTGAGCTTTCAGACTCTGAGGTCGACTGAAGCTTTTCCCACATTCAGGACAGGTACATGGTTTCACCCCAGTGTGTTTTCTCTCATGGCGCTTCAGATCCCCAGACTGACGGAAACTCTCTCCACACTCAGTACACAGGAAAGATTTCTCCCCTGTGTGTATCCTCACGTGCACATTCAGATGTCCAGAGTGGCTAAAACACTTCTCACAGTAAGAGCAGCGGTATGGCTTCTCTCCCGTGTGAATCCGCTGATGCTGCTTAAGGCTGTAGAAACAAGAGAAACCTTTCCCACAGTCATTGCACAAGTGCAGTTTGGCTGCGTCTGACTGGAAACACTGGTGAGCTTTGAAGCTTTGAACGTGCTCGTAGCTCTTTCCACACTGCAAACACAGGTGAACTTCTCCTGCATCTCCAGCCTTCTGCTCCGACTGAATTAGCCCTGAGCCCAGGCCTATGGCCTGAGAGACATGCTCATCAGGGTGGTGTCTCTTAACGTGCTTCCGGAGGTACCTCTCCTCGGTGAAGGAGAACTGGCAGTAGGAGCAAGGAACAGCTTTAGTGCTCAGCCGGATGTCCTTACATACCTCTGCATCCAGGTGGTGCTGTAGACCGGCAGCCTGACTGAAGAACCTCCCACAGTGGGTGCAGCAATAAAGCATATTTTCCTTCGGGTGCTTGTTGACCTTGTGCTTCTTCAGGGTGGTGTACCGTTTGAAGGTAACCCTGCATGTAGAGCAAGAGTACGGCGGTGGCCCCACCACGACCCGGATGCACTGATGGACTTTAAGGGACTCTGGGTTGCTGAAGGTTCCCTGACAATCAATGCAGCTGTACTGTGCCTCTCCTACAGCCTCTCTCCTCTCCACCTCCATGTCCAGAGCATCTGGATTGGGATCTGAATGGAACCTCTTCTTGGTACTGGTTTCTCTTTGTTTCGGTGTGTTTGCCTTAGTTTTGGCTTTAGAGTTCCTGGTGGACTTTACCCTGAGGTTCCTCAGTCTCTGTGAGGAAGCTCTCCCTGTCTGGGTCTCTGTAGGTTGATCATTGGACGGAGGCTCGGGTTCCCAGGCGCTGTCAGAAGGAGGCGGGAGCGAACTCTCACCTCTGACCTCCTCACCTCTGACCTCTACCACTCCAGGCTTCTTCTTCCTTGGGTGAACTCGTAGCTGGTGACTTGCCAGGTCGTACCCCTGAGCGAAACACTTCCTGCACTGGGGGCAGCAGTAGGGTCTGACGTTGGAGTGGACAGCTCGCATGGTTCTCTGGACGTGGCCCTTCTGCTTAAAGCTCTTAGGACGCTGAGGGCACCGGTAGCCCAACTCACGGACAGAGGACGACATAGGGTCTGGGTTCATGTTACTGTTAGAAAGGTGATTTTCAAGGTCACTCAGTGCAGACGCAGGTGATAGGTCCAGAGGGTGTAATTGCTCTTTATGTCTTTGGATGTAGGTCTCAGTGGTGAAAGAAAGCTGGCACTGACAGCAGAGGAAAACCTGAGACGATAAATTTGTATTAACCTCTAAAACGGAGAGAAAAGAAGAAGAAAAAGTTAGGTCTTATTAAACTAAAGTGACGTTCTTTCAACTTTTTGGAGAAATGTATTATTATTATCTCTTATACACTCTCACAGAACCTTCTAGATGCCTAATGCCAGAGCAAGGTTGTAAAAAGAGACTGGGGATGATAAGTACCTGAAGGGGTGCTCTTTCGGAGCCAGATTTGGTCAGAGGGGTCCCTAAACCTGTCGATGAATCGCCCCCCAGGCCAAAACAGGAGCTCATCTCCTGGGAGGATAGAGCGGCAGCAGTGGAAGAAAACAATCCCCCTGTACTGGAGTGCTATGAGATTACCCTCCTCTACATTACGAGCACAGTTAACATACCTAAAAGAGAGATGAGAGAGAGTGCACTGGGACTAAGCACTCCATAACAGACAGACAGATGCAGTGTAAAATAAGGTACGTTCTACAACACAAGTTACCTCATCCAGTTGGAATGAGTGTCTCTTGCAGAATCAATGTACTCAGATTCACCCTTACTGTTCCAGACCTGAAAAGAGACAAGCGCTTTAAAAAGAACAATACGGACAAATAATGCCAGCTGACCATGCTCAGATAGACAGAGCATAGAGACAATGCTCCAGAATGACATGGGTTATGTTTTACACAAACTACAGTACAGTGTTGTGTCCCAAATGGCACCGCATTCCCTACATAGGCACTAAGTGAGCATACAATTAAAAATATTTTTTGGGGGCAAAAATGATGCATGGCCATCATATTTCTAATGTTTATCATAGAAAAAAATGAAGTAAGCTACAATTTCTAATGTTTTTCTTAAAAGTTAATTTTGCATTTTATCAGAGAAATGTAAGCTGGCTAGACTGAGAAAAGCACGGGAGAAAAGTAGATATACATCAGTCAGAGCATGGTCGTGAACTCTCATCTGAGTGGAGAAGTGCAACTTAAGCACTAAATTAGTATGATGCTGAAGAGAAATTACAATAGAAGTATTTTACATCTGCGTTTACAAAACACAGCAAGATATTTGTTATGCATTGAATTTTTGTCCTCCGTAAAAAATTAAGAATTGTGCATTAACGCAACCCCTAAGTTTAACTGGCTAGTTATCTAAGTAAGTGGCTGAATTAATAAGGTGATGGGGCATCATATTGTGTTAGCTTTCTGCCATGTTTGAGAAGTCAAAGCCCTTTAGATGAGTTATCTTTTGATTTCCTAGCGTTTTTTTCTCCTCTTAAGTTCTCGCCCTGTTTGCTCCTCCCCCATCTTCTCCTCTCAGTTCTTGGCTGGTCTGCTCCTCTCCCATCTTCTCCGAGCAGAGCAGGCAGGCCAGTTGCCCTAGCAACTCTAGACTCCACACAGACACAGCTTGTACATATGCTGCTCCAGAGGCAGTACTGTTCTTCGTTCAGACCAGCATGCATCAAAACTTTGTTCATTTGCACAGTGTCTCTCGTTCACATTTTGCTTGTAAAATGTCCAGACTCACCAAAAATGACATTCGGTAGCTGGATTGCCTGTCTTTGTAATTAGTTTATTTTCGTTTTCGTTCTTTAGCATATTTAGCTAGCAGCCTCCATGGAAATGTGCTATACTTGTGATAAATTTGGCAGCATTCTGGTAATAGACACCCACTATCCCTTTTTTTGTCTCATACCATAAATCCCGGCATGAGACAAGGACAATATGAAAATCTGGATTTATTTAATTTTTTGAAACTTTATTTAACTAGGCAAGTCAGTTAAGAACAAATATCGAACCCGGGTCTGTAGTGACGCCTCTAGCACTGTGATGCAGTGCTTTAGACTGCTGCGCCACTCAGGATCCCTTGGATACCACCCAACCCTATATTAAAATCAGTACTAGTATGCTATAGCCTATTATCACATGCTGTCATAAGGGAGCATTCTGGGACAGGTGTGAACCAAATGTATTTCTTGACGTTTATGTTTACAAAACAGCACTCAAGTTGCCATAATGCTCTTTTGACAATTGAGTTTAAAGACTTTGATCAGCGAGTAGAATGAACGTGGCTTTCCAGTCTGCAGTCCACTCTAATCATAAAGGGGCGTTTCATTACAAACGCATCCAATCGCCTTGGTCCCGGTCCCTTACTAAACTAATCACAAGCTTCAATCTGCTGTGGTTCACAGTGGTGTGGCAGAAAGATGATGGATGTCCCGGGTGAAGCTGCCGCGATTACAATGTTTGTGATGTAGAATTGCAGGCACATATGCTCCGATTTTCAAAAAGATTTGGAGGCACAGTTGAAAATAACTCAATCAATATACTTAAGCAATAAGGCCAGAGGGGGTGTGGTATATGGCCTATATACACGGCTAAGGGTTGTTCTTAAGCACGACTCAACCCTTCATGTAGTGTTGTGGTGTCTCTCTTGTTGTGGATGTGTGTTTTGTCCTATATTTTTATTTTATTTTTAATCCCAGCCCTCGTCCCCGCAGGAGGCCTTTTGACTTTTGGTAGGCCGCCATTGTAAATAAGAATTTGTTCTTAACTGACTTGCCTGGTTAAATAAAGCTTAAATAAATACAATTTGAAAAAAGCATCCATCAGTACTCACCTCCCAGGAGTAGTCACTTGTTACTGCGCTGTCCCTGGTAGTCACCTCCCCCTCACAGGGGCCAAAGTGCATTCCCGGGGCCACAATTGCTCCTTGGTTTAGAACCCCCAGGCCTGCCCCAGGGATACTGGACCTGCCCACCACCAGCCCATGGGGTAGGGTGAGGAGGGCCCTCTGGGGTAAGCCCACTGGTGTGGGAGAGTCCAGCATGAAGGACAGACCACCTTGGATATCACACTGGTCTTTGTAGGAGGCATGACACTCCTCACAATCTGTAAAAAAAAAAGAAGAAAGAAAGTGATAGGCCTAACTAAGTAAGATGACACAATCATGTGGTAAACTAAACTGGACATAACAAGGCCTTACACTTACTAACCGTAGATCTAAGCAACTATGATTTGAAAGATGCATGCAAAAACCATTGACGGCCTTTGAATTCAAGATAGTCAGAGTACACAGAATCTGTTGTCACTCACAGAGGTCATTGCCGTTGTCATCTAGTAGTGGATGATCCTCCTCTTGGCCTTGTACCACAGTGTTCACCAATATATTCTGGACCAGGCTGTCGGGCAACACTGTGACAACACAGATCCAGTGAGAAACAGGAGTACATGACAAACATTCCTGACACAGGAGTATATGTCAAACAGAATATGAAACTCTGATTGAATTAGGCTACTGTAGCCTGAGTACCACACCTGCAGAGGCGTTGTCTGTAATGAGTTGGGCTTGACATCCCTCTTCTGATGCACCAGTCTCTGCCCACTCCACGATGATCACTTCTTCAGACATGACTGCAGGCGCTGTAGTCGGTTAATAGGGTAGCAAAATGACAGTGTCAGCAAGCACAACAGCCATGTATCCGGACAAAACCGTCACCCTGTGTGTTGAACTATGGCAACAGCCATTTTGTCCTGATTCTATACCAATTTGACGAATTAATTTAACTGTGCAATGAACATTAGCTACTAACGAAAACAAAACATTTATGAATGTCATAATACGCAATGTTGTTAGCTAGCTAGCTACAGAAAAACATGCTAGCTAGCAATGTGTAATTAGCATTTTCTAGCTAGCCAGTTAATGCTAATTCCATATTGCTAGCTAGCATTTTTATCATAATATTGTTTACAATGATGTTAGGACAAACCTGTACAAATGAATCCACCTGAAACCTGTATCTAATTACTTGGCAATAATCTTAGTTATCGTTAAGGTACTAGTGTGTTTGTTACTTTTGGAAAACTGATTTGACTTTTGTGGTAAAAGTTCATGGGTAGCTTGTAACAATGTTCGGATTATGTTTGTTGCCCTTTTCATGAACCGGAAGTGAAAACCTTGCAAACGATCGCCTCTAAATGTGGACTTTTCACAATTATTATAAATGTTTTAAATGATCGATGACGCTTTAATGACCAGAGTATTATTCATACGCTGTAAATCATATATACAATGTCTAAACTGATTTACACTTTCTTTATATGAGCTAAAATCTGTTGTATTATTAACTGCGCCGCTGGTGTAATGGTATCATGGAAGATTCCCATTCTTTCGACCCGGGTTCGATTCCCGGGCGGCGCACAGCTTTTGCTATCTTGACACAAAACTGCTGTAGCATGATTAACAAATTAATAATCTCTGTTTTCGGGTTTCCTTCTCAGCAGCCAAGTAGGCAACATTTTACCTCTGCAGCTGTCGCTTGTGTCTAATGGAAACAACCAAGCAACAGAGACACACTGAAGTTCCAGACAGGTTGCAGTGGAGCCAGTCGGAAGCAACTTTATCCTCACTGGCATTCTCGTGCGGTTGCATAGTGTCGAGATTCTCGAAACTATCCTAAAAGTACTGCAAGAGACATTTGGGAAAGATGTCACCTATACCAGGTCATGACAGAATCCAAGTGTTCCAGAAGATTTGACCACTTGACACCAAACTTGCGATGGAGATGGTTGACACTTTGGGACTGTTCAGTCGCAGCCACCACTGGCCAAAAATCCAATAATCTTTTAGGAATTCTTTGTCTATGCAATACAGAGCTTATTCACATCCTTGATAACTTGAAAAGACAAGTGTCCCCCGTAATATATAGAGCTATACACATTTAATGACAGTCCATAACTCCCTTGTGTTTTAGAGTCAATCAGTGTCACTGTTGAGGTTGAAGGTCAAGGGGAAATGTAAATGATCAGTTTTGCAGTTTGATGTGTGCATGCATCCACTGTGTTAGATTTGACCATGCTAATAGTAATAGTACTTCAGTCTCCATTTTCAAGTTAATTCTACCGTGCCATCTAGAGCACCCCACCCCCCACACCGTGAAATGATATTCCATGCAAAACTATAAAAAGTTATATAATTGTTATTTGAAAAACTGATGTTGTTTTAGAGTTTATTATAGTTTATCTTCAGTGCTGGAGAATGATGATCCTGAGGTTGACACCTCTATTCCAGAATCAACCTACTCTTTCAACTCTCAGGAGGATCATCCGAACCTGGACCTTCTCATCCAGGCCAGCTGCTTCTATGAGGCTGTCAACATGCACAATGAGACTGACATCTAGTGGTGAAAAAAGTACCTACATATCATACTAAGTAAATATAAGCAGTAAAATATTACTTGAGAAAAAGTCTTAAAGTACAGTATTTGGTTTTAAATAGACTTAAATGTAAATGTAACTGCAAAAATATACTTAAGTATAAAAAGTAAAAGTATAAATCATTTCAAATTGCTTATGTTAAGCAAACCAAATGACACAAAATTATTATATATATTTTTTTATCTACGGATAGCCAGGGGCACATCATTTACAAATGAAGCATTTGTGTTTAGTGAGTCCACCAGATCAGAGGCAGTAGAGATGACCAGGGATGTTCTCTTGAAAAGTGTGTGAATTAGACCATTTTCCTGTCCTTCTAAGCATTCAAAATGTAAGGAGTACATTTGGGTGTCAGGGAAAATGTATGGAGTAAAAAGTACATTATTTTCTTTAGGAATATAGTGAACTAAAAGTTGTCAAAAATATAAATAGTAAAGTTCAGATACCCCAGTACTTTACACCCCTGCTGACATCGACACCATAGATGGAGGCCAGGAGACATGCCATGATCCAAAGCTCTGTGAGTGTTGCTGTTGGAAATGTTTTTGTGGGTTTTTTTTGCCATCAGGAATTAATATCAGTATAGGCATAGGTCAACCTGTAAAGGCAGCGGTCAGTGGTTACCTGTGTTACTGAATGTTTAAGATAAGAATGTCACGTTTGATTAAGGATCTGACCATTTTTTTCAATGTTCACCTAAAATCACATACCCAAATCTAATGAAAGTAGACTACAATGATCATTGACATTTTGGTTGGTCTCAACTTTGTGCACTTTTCAAAGTTCACCATTTCCAGTCCGCTCCTTTTTTCAGCCAATAGCTGCCAACTCCATGCAGCTCCATGGGTAGCGGTGGGTCCCAGCCCTAGGTTTGCAGCCATGCAGATGGAAGAGTGGAATGTCTACTGTGGAATGTACAACGTTTTGCTGCTGCTGGATAGGTCAGTAACAGTAACCACAGTGTTTTTGTAACATTGGAGCACCCGCTGCTAGCAATTAATACAGTAACAAGGCCTATGGTGTAAAGTCTGGGTGTGCATCCCAAATGGCACCCTATTCCCTACATATTTTCTTGACCACCTGGTTTAATGTGTGCATTAATGTGAGAAGGATGCATATGTGACCAGGTGTTGAATGAGCATGTACCCAGGAAACACCTTACCTTAGGTCCAGGGCCAGCTCAGGTATGACTCCCATGGTGAGCCAGTCCAAGCAGGTTGTTCATATGTTCCTGGTGACTAAATAAATATGTACCTTAACCACACTAGAAAAAGGCCCAACTAAAGGTAATCCAAAACAAACAATGACATGATGAGCTGCTTCCTGCCATCTCTCTCACACTGAGTCACAATCATCTTGATCGCTCGCAATGCTTCCTGTCAATTTGACAACAAGCTGTTTTTTATTTACATTGATCACTTATCCTACAGAAAATTGTACTTTTAGTTTTACAATAAATATTTTAGAGAACTTACCAGTGATTAAATAGTTTTATAGTAAGAGGAGGAATATTGTGCTGCCAGTATATATGCTGATGTCCGATAACAGTATGTGAAATGACTGTAAATATAATTTCAGCAGCTATGTCAAGTGTATTGTTGTATGCCATGAGGCTGAGTAGTGGTGTGGACACGGTGTTCAAGTGCAAATCAGTTCACTGCCCGAGTTCCATGTTATTTGTAACCTCATGTAAATGTAACCTATCAAATAGTGATATCCTTTGGTGCTTGTGTTCCTATCTACTTGTACACAGTATTATGCCCATGTGGCAGCATGTTCCAGTTGCAGAGAAAGACAGTCCAGAATGAATTTGAACCCTTCCTGAAACACTATGGTAAGGCGGAGATTAAGTCACCTCTTTAAAAACAGCAGAACCTGAAGTTTGTGATTAGACCTTTAATGATTGACCAATAGCAACAATGTAATGCATTCCCAAAGAACAGATAAATGTTTATTGTAATTTCTTCACACTATTTAATTTAAAGCATCATTACATGTACAGGTGTGTCACAACTGACATTCATGCAGCAGTCTGCAGTGATCATCATTTACATAACATTTACATTTGAATCATTTAGCAGACACTCGTATCTAGAACGACTTACAGCAAATTGGTAGGTGTCTAAACTCTCTCACTCTCCCATTCTGAAAAGCAGGGCGGGTCTGCAATAATCCCATGCTGTTTAAGTGCAACATGCAGTCCTTCCCGGACCTGCAACTCAAAAATCTATGTGTACGTGTGTGTATAGTGTGAATGTTTGTGTTGCTTCACAGTCCCCGCTGTTCCATGAGGTGTATTTTTATCTGTTTTTTAAATCTGATTCTACTGCTTGCATCAGTTACCTGATGTGGAATAGAGTTCCATGTAGTCATGGCTCTATGTAGTACTGTGCGCCTCCCATAGTCTGTTCTGGTGGCATGTCTTGTGGGGTATCAAATGACATCACATTTGATTTGTCACATGCAACGAATACAACAGGTGTAAACTTAACTGTGAAATGCTTACTTACAAGCCCATAAAAAAACACACAATAAAATAACAATAATTAGGCTATGTACAGGGGTTACGGGTACCGAGTCAATGTGCGGGGGTACAAGTTAGTCGAGGTAATATGTACATGTAAGTAGGGGTAAAGTGACTATGCATAGATAATGAACAGTGAGTAGCAGCTGTGTAAAAACGAAGGGGAGTGGGGGGTGTCAATGCAAATAGTCCGGATGGCCATTTTATTAATTGTTCAGGAGTCTTATGGCTTGGGGGTAGAAGCTTTTTTGAGGATCTGGGGACCCATGCCAAATTTGTACAGTCTCCTGAGGGGGAAAAGGTGTTGTAGTGCCCTCTTCACTACTTTCTTGGTGTGATTGGACCATGATAGTTTGTTGGTGATGTGGACACCAAACTCTCGACCCGCTCCACTACAGCCCTGTCGACATGAATGGGGGAATTTTCGGCCCTCCTTTTCCTGTAGTCCACATTCATCTCCTTTTCTCACGTTGAGGGAGAGGTTGTTGTGCTGGCACCACACTGCCAGGTCTCTGACTTCCTCCCTATAGGCTGTCTCATCATTGTCGGTAATCAGGCCTACCACCGTTGTGTTGTCAGCAAACTTAATGATGGTACTGGAGTCGTGCTTGGACACGCAGTCGTGGGTGAACAGGGAGTACAGGAGAGGACTAAGCATGCACCCCTGCGGGACCCCAGTGTTCAGGATCAGCATGGAAGATGTGTTGTTGCCTAACCTTACCTTCTGGGGGTGGCCCAACAGGAAGTCCAGGATCCAGTTGCAGAGAGAATTGTTTAGTCCCAGGGTCCATAGCTATTGCATTATGGTGTTGAACGCTGAGCTGTAGTCAATGAACATTTTTCTCACATAAGTGTTCCTTTTGTCCAGGTGGGAAAGGGCAGTGTGGAGTGTGATTGAGATTGTGTCGTCTGTGGATCTGTTGGGGCGGAATGCGAGTTGGAGTGGGTCTAGGGTTTCCGGGATGATGGTGTTGATGTGAGCCATGACCAGCCTTTCAAAGCACTTCATGGTTACTGACGTAGGTGCTACGGGGCGGTAATAATTTAGGCAGGTTACCTTCACTTTCTTGGGCACAGGGACTATGGTGGTCTGCTTGAGACATGTAGGTATTACAAACTCGGTCAGGGAGAGGTTGAAAATGTCAGTGAAGACACTTTCCAGTTGGTCCATGCATGCTCTGAGTACAGGTTGTCTTGGAAAAATCTTTATTAAGTGAGATAGACTTTGTTATTCAAAAAATCAATCTTTATTATTGATTAAGAATTGCAATAATGAAGCTGGTCGGTCACACACTCCGGAGAGTGGGACTGAGAGCTCAACCATACAAGACGGGACTGAGAGCTCAACCATACAAGACAATACAGAGGTCTTACAGTTGAAGTCAGAAGTTTACATACACTTAGGTTGGAGTCATTAAAACTCGTTTTTCAACCACTCCACAAATTTCTTGTTAGCAAACTATAGTTTTGGCAAGTCGGTTAGGACATCTAATTTGTGCATGACACAAGTCATTTTTCCAGCAATTACAAACAGATTATTTCACTTATAATTCACCTTATCACAATTCCAGTTTGTCAGAAGTTTACATACACTAAGTTGACTGTGCCTTTAAACAGATTGGAAAATTCCAGAAAATCATGCAATGGCTTTAGAAGCTTCTGATAGGCTAATTGACATAATTTGAGTCAATTGGAGGTGTACATGTGGATGTATTTCAAGGCCAACCTTCAAACTCAGTGCCTCTTTGTTTGACATCATGGGAAAATCAAAGGAAATCAGCCAAGACCTCATAAAAAATTGTAAACCTCCACAAGTCTGGTTCATCCATGGGAGCAATTTCCAAACGCATGAAGGTACCACGTTCATCTGTACAAACAATAGTACGCAAGTATAAACACCATGGGACAACGCAGCCATAATACCAGTCAAGAAGGAGACGTGTTCTGTCTCCTAGAAATGAATGCTCTTTGGTGTGAAAAGTGCAAATCAATCCCAGAACAACAGCAATGGACCTTGTGAAGATGCTGGAGGAAACAGGTACAAAAGTATCTATTTCCACACTAAAACAAGTCCTATATCGACATAACCTGAATGGCCGCTCAGCAAGGAAGAAGCCACTGCTCCAAAACCGCCATAAAAAAAGCCTGGCCATGGTTTTCAACTGCACATGGGGACAAAGATTGTACTTTTTGGAGAAATGTCCTCTGGTCTGATGGAACAAAAATAGAACTGTTTGGCCATAATGACAATCGTTATGTTTGGAGGAAAAAGGGGGGATGCTTGCAAGGCAAAGAACACCATCCTAACCGTGAAGCCCTTGTTGGCAGCATCAAGTTGTGGGGGTGCTTTGCTGCAGGAGGGACTGGTACACTTCACAAAATAGAGGGCATCATGAGGAAGTAAAATTATGTGGATATATTGAAGCAACACCTCAATCAGGAAGTTTAAGCTTGGTCGCAAACGGGTCTTCCAAATGGGCATAGACCCCAAGCATACTTCCAAAGTTGCGGCAAAATGGATGAAGGACAACAAAGTCAAAGTTTTGGAGTGGCCATCACAAAGCCCTGACCTCAATCCTATAAAAGATTTGTGGGCAGAACTGAAAAAGTGTGTGCGAGAAAGGTGGGCCTACAAACCTGACTCAGTTACACCAGCTCTGTCAGTTACACCAGCTCTGTCACCAGCTCTTCCCACTTATTGTGGGAAGCTTGTGCAAGGCTACCCGAAATGTTTGACCCAAGTTGAACAATTTAAACGCAATGCTACCAAATACTATTTGAGTGTATGTAAACTTGTGACCCACTGGGAATGTGATGAAAGAAATAAAAGCTGAAAGAAATCATTCTCCCTCCTATTATTTTGACATTTCACATTCTTAAAATAAAGTGGTAATCCTAACTGTCTAAAACAGGGAATTTTAACTTTGATTAAATGTCAGGAATTGTGAAAAACTGAGTTTAAATGTATTTGGCTAAGGTGTATGTAAACTTCCAACTTCAACTGTATATACAGTGCCAGTCAAAAGTTTGGACACACCTACTTATTCCAGGGATTTTCTTTAATTTGACTATTTTCTACATTGTAGAATAATAATGAAGTCATCAAAACTATGGAATAACACATATGGAATCATGTAGTAACCAAAAAGGTGTTAAACAATTCAAAATATATTTTATGTTTTAGATTCTTCAATTAGCCACCCTTTGTCTTGATGACTGCTTTGCACACTCTTGGCATTCTCTCAACCAGCTTCATGAGGTAGTCAACTGGAATACATGTACATTAACAGGTGTGCCTTCTTAAAAGGTAATTTGTGGATTTTCTTTCCTTCTTAATGTGTTTAAGCCAATCAGTTGTGTTGTGACAATGTAGGGTTGGTACACAGAACATTTGGTAAAATACCAAGTCCATATTATGGCAAGAACAGCTCAAATAATCAAAGGGAAACGACAATCCATCATTACTTTAAGACATGAAGGTCAGTCAACCTGGAAAATGTAACAAACTTTGAAAGTTTCTTCAAGTGCAGTCGCAAAAACCAAGTACTTAGATGAAACTGGCTCTCATGAGGACCGCCACAGGAAAGGATACCCAGAGTTACCTCTGCTGCAGAGGATAAGTTCATTAGAGTTACCAGCCCCAGAAATTGCAGCCCAAATAAATGCTTCAGAGTTTAAGTAACAGACCCATCTCAACAATAACTGTTCAGAGGAGACTGCGTAAATCAGGCCTTCATGGTCGAATTGCTGCAAAGAAACCTCTACTAAAGGACACCAATAAGAAGAAGAGACTTGCTTATGCCAAGAAACAGATGCAATGGACATTAGTCTGATGGAAATGTGTCCTTTGGTCTGATGTGTCCAAATTTGAGATTTGTGTGTGTGAAGCATGGAGGAGGAGGTGTGATGGTGTGGGTGTGCTTTGCTGGTGACACTGTCTGTGATTTATTTAGAATTCAAGGCACACTTAACCAGCATGGCTACCACAGCATTCTGCAGCGATACGCCATCCCATCTGGTTTGTGCTTAGTAGGACTATGATTTGTTTTTCAACAGGACAATGACCCAACACACCTCCAGGCTGTGTAAGGGCTATTTGACCAAGAAGGAGAGTGATGGAGTGCTGCATCAGATGACCTGGCCTCTACAATCACCTGACCTCAACCCAATTGAGATAGTTAAGGATGAGTTGGACTGTAGAGTGAAGGAAAAGCAGCCAACAAGGTCTCAGCATATGTGGGAACTCCTTCAAGACTGTTGAAAAAGCATTCCAGGTGAAGCTGTTTGAGAGAATGCAAAGAGTGTGCAAAGCTGTCATCATGGCAAATGGTGGCTACTTTGAAGAATCTAAAATCTATTTTTTATTTTTTTTTGTTTAACACCTTTTTGGTTACTACATTATTCCATAAGTGTTAAGTCATAGTTTTCATGTCGTCACTATTACTCTACAATAATACAAATCAAATTAAAATTCATTGTTGGTCATCAAAGACTGAAAAAACACTCGGAAATCAACTCTCAGTGATTTTAATTTCAGAAATCTGTTTCCAAGTATTCCCACGCATAATAGAGAGACACGTGGTCGTATACAAATGTCAGCAAGGCTTGAAATGATTATGTTTTAGTCAAATATTATATATGTTTGGGCTTCTTGTGGTCAATTTGAAGTCTATAAATTATTCGTAATTATGTTCTTGAAAACATCAGACCGGTGCTGAATTTAGTCCATGATCCCTACCCTATATAGTGCACTACTTTTGACCAGAGCCCTATTTTGGATGTAACTTAGGAGGAGTGTGATTAAAGGCAGTGCTATGTTTGGTTGTGTATAAGAGTGGCTGCATTTGATTGGTTTGAGTGGTTCAGTCTGCTCTTCTTCAGAGGTGATTGGGCAAAGATGCTCTCTCTCTCTGTCTCTCTCCCTCAATTCAATTTAAGGGGCTTTACTGGCATGGGAAACATATGTTTACATTGCTATAGCAAGTGAAATACATAATGATATAAGTGAAAGGAACAATAAAACTTAACAGTAACATTACACTCACAAAAGTTCCAAAAGAATAAAGACATTTCAAATGTCATAATGTCTATATACAGTGTTGTAATGATGTGAAAATAGTTAAAGTACATCAGGGAAAATAACTAAACATAAATATAGGTTGAATTTACAATGATGTTTGTTCTTTACTGGTTGACCTTTTCTTGTGGCAACAGGTCACAAAACTTGCAGCTGTGATTGTACACTGTGGTATTTAAGTTTGCAATCACAGCAGTCCATCATTAATAAAATGGGTCCGGAAGAAATGGCAGCAGTTTTACAGGCGCCCAACCAATTGTGCTATTTATTGTAACTTCTTTTGTACATATTGTTTCTGCCACAGTATCTTACGGTAAAAAAAGAGCTTCTGGATACCAGGACAGCAATCACTCACCTCGGATTAGATGAAGATTTTTTCTTCAACAATCAGGACGCACAGGACATTCTCTTAACACCCGACAAGGCCAACATCCCAGTTATTGGCAAGAGGAAGAGACACAGGTACAGAGGACACAGAGCGGGGTGCCTCGTAAGGATCCGCAGAAGGCGAGTGGGAAAGCTGCCGTTACCGTCAATATTACTCGCCAACATGCAATGATTGGACAATAAATTAGATGAGGTAAGATCATGAATATCCTACCAACGGAACATCAAAAACGTTAAAATCTTATGTTTCACGGAATCGTGGCTGAATGATGACATGGATATACGTTGCACCGGCTAGAAACAACAGCACACTCCGGTAAGACAAGGGGTGGGGGCGGTCTGTGCAGCTGGTGCACGAAATCTAAGGAGGTTTCAAAATTTTGCTCGCCTGAAGTAGAGTATCTCATGATAAACTGCAGACCACACTATTTGCCAAGAGCGTTTTCAGCTATACTTTTCGTGGCTGTTTATTTACCACCACAGACAGACGCTGGCACTAAGACCGCACTCAGTCAGCTGTATAAGGAAATAAGCAAACAGGAAACCGCTCACCCAGAGGCGGCGCTCCTAGTGGGTGGAGACTTTAACTTCTTTGGGACAGGGGGGCAGTATTGAGTAGCTTGGATAAAAAGGTGCCCAGAGTAACCTGCCTGCTACTCAGTCCTAAAAGCTATAATATGCATATGATTAGTAGATTTGGATGGAAAACACTCTGAAGTTTCTAAAACTGTTTGAATGATGTCTGTGAGTATAACAGAACTCATATGGCAGGCAAAAACCTGGGAACAAATCCAACCAGGAAGTGGGAAATCTGAGGTTTGTAGTTTCTCAACTCTTTGCCTATCCAAGATACATTGGAAATGGGGTCATATTGCACTTCCTAAGGCTTCCACTAGATGCCAACAGTCTTTAGAACCTTGTTTGATGCTTCTACTGTGAAGGAGGGGGGAATGGGAGCTGAATGAGTCAGAGGTCTGCCAGAGTGGCATGAGCTGGTCATGCGCATTCACGTGAGAGGTAGCTTGCGTTCCATTGCAATTCTACAGACAAAGGAATTCTCCGTTTGGAACATTATTGAAGATTTATGATAAAAACATCCTAAAGATTGATTCTATACTTCGTTTGACATGTTTCTACGAACTGTAATATGACTTTTCGTCTGAACTTTCGCCTGGACCTGCACGCGCGTCGTCAGTTTGGATTGTGTACTAAACGCGCAAACAAAAAGGAGGTATTTGGACATAAATGATGGACTTTATTGAACAAATCAAACATTTATAGTGGAACTGGGATTCCTGGGAGTGCATTCTGCTGAAGATCATCAAAGGTAAGTGAATATTTATAATGCTATTTCTGACTTTGTTGACTCCACAACATGGCTGATATCTGTATGGCTTGCTTGGGCTCTGAGCGCTGTACTCAGATTATTGCATGGTGTGCTTTTTCGGTAAAGCTTTTTTGAAATCTGACGCAGCGGTTGCATTATCTTCTCTGCGCTACGGATCCCTTTTACGGGATCATTTTCCTAAACAACTGCTGAATTGCAGGGCGCAAAATATTACTAAAAATATTTATAATCATGCAATCACAAGTGAAATATACCAAAACACAGCTTAGCTTGTTGTTAATCCACCTATCGTGTCAGATTTTGAAAATATGCTTTACAGAGAAAGAAATCCAAGCTTTTATGAGTGTATCAATCAATGCTAGAACAGCTAGCCCCAAAGTCAGAAAAGCAATAAAATTAATCGCTTACCTTTGATAATCTTCGGATGTTTGCACTCACGAGACTCCCAGTTACACAATAAATGTTATTTTTGTTCGATAAATGTTACTTTTATAACAAAAAAACGCCATTTGGGTTGCGCGTTATGTTCAGAAAACTACAGCCTCGTTCCGGTGCTGAAAGGCAGAAGAAAATTCCCAAACGTATCAGATACAAAAATATTACTAAAAATATTTATAATCATGCAATCACAAGTGAAATATACCAAAACACAGCTTTGTTTATAGTTAATCCACCTATCGTGTCAGATTTTGAAAATATGCTTTGCAACGAAAGCAATCTAAGCTTTTGTGAGTGTATCAATCAATGCTAGAACAGTTAGCCTTATATTAGCTTGGTCACGAAAGTCAGAAAAGCAATAAAATGAATCGCTTACCTTTGATAATCTTCGGATGTTTGCACTCACAAGACTCCCAGTTACACAACAAATGTTCTTTTTGTTCGATAACCCATTTTGGGTTGCGCTATGTTCAGAAAACCAAAGCCTCGTTCCGTTCGACGAAAATTCCAAAAAGTATCCGTAATGGTCGTAGAAACATGTCAAATGTTTTTTATAATCAATCCTCAGGTTGTTTATAACAAACATAGTCGATAATATTTCAACCGGACCGTAACCTATTCAATAAGAGAGAAAAAGAAAATGGAGAGCTCCCCTCTCGCACGCAGGAACTATTCAGAGGACACCTGACTACTTTTGAAAAATCTCGCTCATTTTTCAAAATAAAAGCCTGAAACTATGTCTAAAGCCTGGTCACAGCCTGAGGAAGCCATCTCTCTCTCTCTCTCTCTCTCTCTCTCTCTCTCTCTCTCTCTCTCTCTCTCTCTCTCTCTCTCTCTCTCTCTCTCTCCTGTTTTACCTCTAGATGGCGCCCTTGCGTCACATATGGCCTTCACGGCTGTGTGGAGCATTGATATCAAAGCAGCTTTAATGCACATTCCAGATATAAATGATTTACCAGGAGCAGAACAACACTGCACCATGTCATTAGTTTCACGTGTTTTCATTGTCAACCTACTGTCTACTCTTAAGAAAACATGTGGTTTAGTTATTTTCTGTTACATTTTCATGAAATGTGAATGTGTTTTAATGTCTGCCACTACTGAGAAAGGGTCTGCCAGGCCAGCGATTGAGCTGTGGTCTCAATAGCTCCCAATCACAGCCAGGCTACCCTAGACATCTGCAGGCGACAGACTGTGTTAAATGTCATAATTCCACTATTTTCTGAGAGGTAAATAAGAAGACATGAGGTGCGTCCCAAAATGCACCGTATTTCCATTGACAGTATGCTACATAGTTATTATTGTGCGCTATATGGGGAATAGGGTGCCATTTTGGACACGGTGGTGAAGGTTAAAGGTCACCTGCATAAAATGTCCCTATTTGGGACCGGTTGGTTTGGCGGCTGGGGGGGATGCAACCAGAAACCTGAAACAAGTGGCCAATTCACACAGGAAAGGTTTTGGGAAAGCAGCCTCTGACTCGGTTTCCTGGCCCCTAACAGAAACAAGACATGTATTGTAACACAACACTACAGAGGTTCTTCACGCACCAGAGGAGCAGAACAAAACTAACCAAGTGGCCCAGAGCTGCAGCCAGGGGAACTGACAAAGGATTAGAGGTTTGATGTTTTCAATGTTGAACAAGAATATATGATGGTAGCTAACTCTGAATAGGAATCAGAGAAGGTGAGTAATTGCCAGAAAAAAATGAACATTTATGGAGGTGAAAGCAGTATTAACTGAATCAATCTGCTTACTTAGCACTGTATATTCTGTTTACTGGTGTGTCAAGATATTCAAAGGCCCTGTTATGCATTAAGCAACAAACGCTATGCACCTTTTCACATTTTAATATGCTGCTGGAAGTCAAACAGCTTTTGTCAGATTAACAAAACAAGGCTAGATGCTTTGGTTAGAGACAATTGATGTAAAACTCCTTCACATGCGAGACAGTGGAAAGCAGATGACCTCTTGGGGGCCAAGTGGAGGGGCCACATCAATCACACATATCATTATTCAGTTTAAAGTTAGGGGTTGGATCTCTGTTGAGTCTTTGCCAAGTCTTCTACAATCAGTTACTACTACGCTCCTACTTCAGGTCGATGGAAGTTCACTCACTAGGTTCCCATCGTTAGGCTATCTGCTGCCCTGCCCAACCCAAGCTCAAGGATTCATCCACTTACCCTAAAGACAAGAGTGAAGCAATACTGTTTACTCCATATGTTTAGACAAGGAATGCAGAAATGGTGCATAGTTTTTAAAGGAGTCTGCTGTGGAATGCCCACTCTAGAAACATATCCTACATCCCAAATGACACTCTATTCCCTATATCAAGTACTTTTTTAAATGATCCCCTTAAAATTAGCACACTATATAGGGATAGGGTGCCATTTAGGGAGCAACTTTAGAAATAAGTGTGTAATATGTGTATGTGTTTAGGACACAAGGCCAGGCTGTACTGTCTTCTGTCTTATCAGGCTCTGCAGAGACCCCGGCCTCTGGCCCACCACAGACAGAGAACCTGATCCGCCGCAGACAGCGACCCCGGCCCACCACAGACAGCGACCCCGGCCCACCACAGACAGAGACCCCAGCCCGGCACAGACAGAGATCCTGGTGGTATCAGCCCTCCACAGACAGAGACCCCAGCCCCCCACAGACAGAGAACCCGGCCTGCCACAGACAGAGACCCTAGCCCCCCACAGACAGAGATCCTGGTGGTATGAGGGGCTAAGATCCTGGTGGTATCAGGGGCTGAGATCCTGGTGGTATCAGGGGCTGAGATCCTGGTGGTATCAGGGGCTGCAGACAGAGATCCTGGTGGTATCAGGGGCTGCAGACAGAGATCCTGGTGGTATCAGGGACTGAGATCCTGGTGGTATCAGGGGCTGAGTGTGTGGGCATGTCTGAGGCTCGAGGTTAGTGATCATTTAGAAATAAAACTACAGCTACAACCTGGTTTGTTGTTTGGGACAAGGTTAGGTGGATTGGACGTTTTAAGACATGACCAGCAGTAGGGTGCCATTTGAGACGCAGATCCTGTTTTTGGAGGCCCAATGGGTAGCCAGGGTCAGGTCCTGTTTTTGGAGGCCCAACGGGTAGCCAGGCTCAGATTCTGTTTTTGGAGGCCCAACGGGTAGCCAGGCTCAAATCCTGTTTTTGGAGGCCCAACGGGTAGCCAGGCTCAAATCCTGTTTTTGGAGGCCCAACGGGTAGCCAGGCTCAAATCCTGTTTTTGGAGGCCCAACGGGTAGCAGGGGTCACATCCTGTTTTTGGAGGCCCAACGGGTAGCCAGGCTCAAATCCTGTTTTTGGACGCCCAACTGGTCGCCAGGCTCAGATATTTCACAGCTCTCTGTCTGTGATTTACATCATGTTGACACAAGTGCTGTATAAAAAAAAGCATATGTATAAGACCTGTAGTGTTTCTCATGTAGTTGTCCTAGGGAGTATTATCGGGAAAGAATGATGACTCATTTCAGAAGCAGATGTTTGAGGTCACCATCAGACTCAGTCAACTCATTTTCCCCCATTGGTAGAGCTCCTGCAATTGGATGGTTGACCGATAAAACGCTTGACTGTTTTTTCTTAAAACTCCACATACAGTGTACATGGCCATGTTTCCTGACTGTTGAAAGCCTACAGCACTGTCAGTCACAGGGGATAAAACAGCTGCATAGATTAAAACAGAACCCAAAGCCAACAATGACACAATAAACCGCTCTTAGAGCCCCTCGATCCATTTTAGATTCTGAGAAACGGTCCTCGATCACTCTCATCAGTGAGTGGTATTACACCGCTGAGGCAGTCACACACGTCTGGTCTGGTTTCTCTCGTCATTTCCTGATTCATCCAACCACTCCATCCCTCCACCCCCATCTTCAGCTGTTTAAAGAGCAGAAATTATGTCTGTAATTGTTTCAGTGTGTAGCCTGTTATTTTAATGTGCCAAGCTGGATGACAAAAATGAATCAATCAACGATTGCGGTAAACGGCAAGTATTTTCTGACTACTAACATTCTTAAAGTTTTACCACCTTTAGACTTACTTTTTGGAATAGTTTGACTAATTATATCAGGTGTTTCCAATTTCTCCTCAGTGATATGAAATGGATACCACCACAGTGAAGGAGACCGAGAGACAGGGCATGGGTTGTCTTTTCACTGCGACTGACCTGCAACTTTCTCTACAGATTTGACAGAAAGCCTAGGGCTGGATAAATATGTAAATAAATAAAAATAAAAATAAAAATAAATAAATACCAATCATGGAATTGTAGTTTTGAATGTTCGTGACAAAACATTTTACGGACAGTAACGTTTTTTTTGACTGATTTATAGTGGTCCTTTCCTCCATCTGTCAGAGCATAGCTAGGCTACTGGGTGAATCCTCATCATTTGACAGAGCATCATTAGGCTACTGGGTGAATCCTCATCATCTGACAGAGCATCATTCGGCTACTGGGTGATTCCTCATCATCTGACAGAACATCATTTGGTGATTCCTCATCATCAGACAGAGCATCATTAGGCTACTGGGTGATTCCTCATCATCTGACAGAGCATCATTAGGCTATTGGGTGATTCCTCACCATCTGACAGAACATCATTAGGTTACTGGGTGATTCCTCACCATCTGACAGAGCATCATTAGGCTATTGGGTGATTCCTCACCATCAGACAGAGCATCATTAGGTTACTGGGTGATTCCTCACCATCTGACAGAGCATCATTAGGCTATTGGGTGATTCCTCACCATCTGACAGAGCATCATTAGGCTATTGGGTGATTCCTCACCATCTGACAGAGCATCATTAGGCTACTGGGTGATTCCTCACCATCTGACAGAGCATCATTAGGCTACTGGGTGATTCCTCATCATCTGACAGAGCATCATTAGGCTATTGGGTGATTCCTCACCATCTGACAGAACATCATTAGGTTACTGGGTGATTCCTCACCATCTGACAGAGCATCATTAGGCTATTGGGTGATTCCTCACCATCAGACAGAGCATCATTAGGTTACTGGGTGATTCCTCACCATCTGACAGAGCATCATTAGGCTATTGGGTGATTCCTCACCATCTGACAGAGCATCATTAGGCTATTGGGTGATTCCTCACCATCTGACAGAGCATCATTAGGCTACTGGGTTATTCCTTACAAAACTAGAGCAAAACAAGACCAGGATTTTGGGGATTTTAGTTAAATTAAATCTATAGAAGGGTCCTTTGAAGGAACAATTTTTTACGTATACTTTACATTTGCATGTTAAAGCATAATTGAGACATCAATAATTTCCTTTGGAATATGTATGACCTTTCCCTTTAATACTCCATAATGTTTCATCTGCAGGTTCTATAAATTAAAAGTTGGTGTCATGTGAAGCTTTACAGTGTGTACTGTAAAATGAGTAGTATTTTCATTTCAATAACAATTTTCTAACTAAGGATCCGACCCTTTTTTTCAATTTTCGCCTAAAATGATATACACAATTCTACTGCCTGTAGCTCAAGACCTGAAGCAAGGATATGCATATTCTTGATACCATTTAAAAGCAAATACTTTGAAGTTTGTGGAAATGTGAAATGAATGTAGGACAATACATTAGATCTGGTTAAGGATAATATTGTTCCAGCCCAGGTGCAATTTAGATTTTGGCCGCTATATGGCAGCAGTGGATGTGTAAAGTTTTAGATTGATCCAATGAACCATTGCACATCTGTTCAAAATGTTGTATCAAGACTGCCCAAATGTGCCTAATTGGTTTATTAATACATTTTCAAGTTCATAACTGCACTCTCCTCAAACAATAGCATGATATTATTTCACTGTAATAGCTAATGTAAATTGGACAGTGCAGTTAGATTAACAAGAATGTAAGTTTCCTGTCCATATCAGATATGTCTATGTCTTGGGAATTATCTTTGTTACTTACAACCTCATGCTAATTACATTAGCCTACGTTAGCTTAACCGTCCCGGGGGGGGACACCATTCCCGTAGAGGTTAACAGTCTGACAGAAGCTGTTTTTCAGCTTTGATGTACCTGTACTGACATCGCCTTCTAGATGATAACGGGGTGAACAGGCCTTCGCTTGGGTGGTTGACGTCCTTGATGATCTTTTTGGCCTTCCTGTGACATCGGGTGCTACAGGTAGTTTGCCCCCGGTGATGCGTTGGGCAGACCACACCACCCTCTGGAGAGCCCTGCAGTTGCGGGTGGTGCAGTTGCCTTACCAGTTGGTGATACAGCCCGACGGGATACTCTCAATTGTGAATCTGTAAAAGTTTGTGAGGATTTTAGGGGCCAAGACCAATTTCTTCAGCCTCCTGAGGTTGAAGAGGCACTATTGCGCCTTCTTCACCATAGTGTCTGATTGGGTGGACCATTTCAGATCGTCAGTGATGTGTACGCCGAGGAACTTGAAGCTTTACACCTTCTCCACTGCGGTCCCGTCGATTTGGATAGGGGCATGCTCCCTCTTCTGTTTCCTGAAGTCCACGATCAGCTCCTTTGTTTTGTTGACGTTGAGTGAGAGGTTATTTTCCTGGCACCACTCTCCCAGGGCCCTCACCTCCTCCCTGTAGGCTATCTCGTCATTGTTGTAATCAGGCCTACTACTGTTGTGTCGTCTGCAAACTTGATGATTGAAAAAAAACAGTGGCTTTCAAACTAGGGATTTCGTGGCTATTTGAGGTAAGACATTAATTCTGTTCATGAATTATGCAGCCCAAAGCGGGATGTTTAAAAAATACTTAATAGTCGCCAAAGTTAATTTACGAATATTGAAATTTGAATGCAATGTAACCAATCGCAGCCCAGCTTTTAGTTCTAGCATCGCACATCCTGCAAATCACCAGGGCGACCATTTTTTATCCATTTTCACATTCACTCTGTTAGTAATGATTATACATTGGATCATAACTCTAAAAGTAGCAGAGATCCCACTCTGGAACTTTGATATACCCGTAGAGAATATTATGTTCAACAATATATTGAAATATTAGCCTTTTATATACGTATATATTCTACACTCATGTTTATGTTTTTCAATATTTATATATTTATGTAAGAAATGTGTTATTGAAATCAAAATACTACTCAAATTACAGAGCAAGAGGTAAAGCTTCATATGACCCCAACTTTTGCTTTGTAGCACCTACAGATGAAACATTATGGAGTCAGGATGTTAAGGCCAAAATGTCAAAAAATGTCAAACTGAAAACCAACAATAAATCATTTTCAATTGTGCTTTAAAGCTAGAATCATTAGTTGCTACATCCAGTTAGACTTATAAATGAATGAGCTATACACATTGATTCTTGAAAAATATAATTTTTAAATGCTTCATGAGCTTAGTTCAAGTGTCGTACACCATCAGAACCCAATACACAAGCTTGTTTACTCCAATGTTTGTAAACAATGTAAAAGTAAACAATCACTGTATAGCCTCAAAACATGGTTAAAACTATACATTTGATATCATGGATGGTTAGTCCTTGCATCCATAGCTGTCTATGAATTTGAGAGTTGTTCAATTTCTCCAGGCCCATCCCTAAGCTTTTTACCAAACAGAGGCAAGGAGACCGCTTTGTTATTGTTTTAATAAAATGTCAAATATATGTCAACAATCCTTCCTCTAAAGGACCCTTCTATGGTCTTGTTTGGCGAGGAATCACCCTACTGTAGTAATGATGAAACGCCCACCACCGCCAAATATATGAACGTAACATTTCTCTTCTTGATGATTTTAAAGGCTTGTTCACCAATTCCAATGTTTTTTTATTGTTATTTCTCTTGGTAGAATGACTTCACAAATCTTTCAGGACTTTCTCGCTCTCTCTCTCTATGTTAATGTTTCCAACACTCCGTTGTCTTGGCTGTTTTGTCACTTTGAGTCTCTGTTTTATTGGGTATTCCCTTGCCGCTCGTTAGACTTTTAATGAAAACGATCACATTCTCTTTCTTCTTCTCCGAACATATGCTAACAGCTGCACAGAAACATATTAAAGAAGAAGAGATAGAGAGAGAAGAAGAAAAAAATATGTGACCGATCACCATGATAGTGTTCACTGAGTCTGAAGCTATTGGGTGAGATTAAATATGAATTGATCCCTATGCAGCTGCAGTCCCTGTGAATGTTGAAAACTCTCCGGCTCTGAGTCAGTGCCCTGTATTCACCAATACAATAACGAAATAAACATGACACTTTAAGCCAAGGTTTGAGTTTTTTCCCCCACCCTTTTAAAATATTTGGTATAATAATCAACCCAACTTCCCGATGAAAACGTGCTCCTTTTTGGTCAGAAAAAAACTGTATGAAGAGTTCTATCACCTAAGTCCTGTACTGTTTTTTAGGCCTCTCAGGGTTGAAAAGGGACTGAATATTCTCTCTCTCTCTCTGTCCTCACAAGATGCAGTGGAAAAGCTTGCTCATCCATCCGATTCATGATCTGGCACCATTTTACAATATAGGCTATGCAAAGTGCTGTGGGGACTATAGCTAGAATAAACATGGAAAAGGAACGATATCTGTAACACTTTCTTAACACGTTCATAACCATGTCATAACATCTGACATAACTTGTCATAATATGGTCATTACACTGTCATGGCACATATTTAGACCTGTTGTGACATGTATAGTGTTATTTTATGGCTGGTTATGACACCTACATAAGATTGTCAAGACCCACAAATCCTACCACACAAGGCAAAACATTCCATTTACACTTTAGTGTGCACATTTTCTGAACTATTAAATGACCATTGTAATAGCGCACATTAATGTCAGACATGCACCTACCCCAATGCTCTGTTGCTGATGACTGAGATGAATGCAGGAGCAGATTTCAGGAGCAGGACAAAACACCCTCTTTATGACTGATGACTGACATAAGGGCATGTACGTGATAGGCCTATCTGTTTTATATGATCATGATGGTCATAATGCTTCTTGACAGTGCAATAAAGTGTATTTTCTTAGTTCAAGTAAAGTGACACAGGATGATCATAATGCTTAATGACAGTGTCATAAAGTGTATTTCAACATGTTATTTAAAATACGATTGAAAAAACATGACTGTGAATGATTCATTACTACAGGAAGGAAACTTCTTGGCAGAGAAAAACACATTTGAATAAATCTGGGTTTTGACACTTATGTAGGTGTTATAACCAGCCATAAAATAACTCAATTTATGTCACAACAGGTGTAAAGATATGGGTCATGACAGTGTTATGAACATATTGTGACAGGTTATGACAATTTATGTCAGCTGTTATGATATATTAGGACATGGTTATGACTGTGTCGTAACATGTTATGACGCTAGGTGTCAACTAAAGTGCAACCAAGATATCAGTTGCAACCTGCAGGCTGAAAAGGTGGATGGAGAGAGGAGAGCATGAGCACTGAATCAATGACAATTCCACTAAGAGCTTTCCTAACGGCCAGCCACTGCGTATGTACACAAGAGTAACCCAATATGATTTGATAAGTTGGAAACATCAGGCCTCCACTTCTCATTCCGCCAGTGTCTAGGTTCGCACACTGTTTTTGATGTGGAGACATCAGAAGTGATCTTCTTAGCGAGGTTGAAGCAGTGGCTTTGCCACTGATGCAGCTCATGTGTTTTGCACAATTCAGTTTAAGGATTGGAAAAAAGTAGGTCAGGCCCAGGGAATAAATTGCCTGCTCTAAAGACTAAAGTTTGCATCCCAATTGGCAGCCTATTCCCTATTTAGTCCACTACTTTTGACCAGGGCCTATAGGTCTCTGGTCAAAAGTAGTGGACTACTGTATATAGGGAATGGCCCTGGTCAAAAGTAGTGGACTAAATCAAAACTTCTTCTCCTCAGTGATATTGTCATAGTGTTACTCATTGTTGTAAAAACTATTGAAGGCACCACAGAACATCACAAATGGAGAAACATTTTGAGAGATTTATTCAGTAATGCTTATTGGCTGATTAATCCAACAATAATTTCATAATGGGAAACTGGAGCATAAAGGGTTGGGACTATATTAGGTATTTGTGTCTGAGGATAATCTGCTGAAAGCCTTTCTGTTGGAGTCATGTTGTATTGGATATCCACAATCACAGCTGTGGCAAGACTTGATGATAGCTTTAAAACTATCCAAAAGTTGTTTCATATGGAGATAAAGTTGAGATTAAGATGACAAACCCTCCCATGACCTTGTCACCATAACATTGGCATAGACAGGAAACATTTCAGTGCAGATTGTTAGTAGGACATAGTGGTGGTGACTGCTGTACTCTTCTTGTTGTGACACTAGTGTCACGCCCTGGCCTTAGTTATCTTTGTTTTCTTTATTATTTTAGTTAGGTCAGGGTGTGACATGGGGGATGTTTGTGTGTTTTTGTCTCGTCTAGGGTGTTTGTATTGTGTAGGGGGTGTTTGTAGAGTTCATGGGGTTGTGTTCATTGTAGGTGTTTATGTAAGTCTATGGTTGCCTAGATTGGTTCTCAATTAGAGACAGCTGTCTACCGTTGTCTCTGATTGGGAGCCATATTTAGGTAGCCATAGTCATTAGGTAGGTTGTGGGTGATTGTCTATGTGTAAGTTGCCAGTGTCTGCACTTATTGTTTGTATAGCGTCACGTTCGTCGTTTTGTTAGTTTGTAAAAGTGTTAGTTTCGTCTTCATTAAAAAGTAAGATGTATTGTTATCACGCTGCGCCTTGGTCCTCCTCTCTTTCACTATACGACGATCGTGTCAACTAGATTCTGTCCAACTACTGTACTGTCACTGAAATGTGTCACTTCTTATGAAGACTTTCTCTGATTGATTAGTCAGTGGAATTTACCACGCCATCTTATACAGAACGAAGTAACTCGCAATCCAAATCAACCATTTTGTCTCTATCTCCTAATGAAACATAGATTATTGTTCCAAATGGAAAATATTTCAGCATGGGGAAAGACAGGGAATACCTGGTGAATCATTTCATTCTGGGAAAAAGGAGATGTTTGGATAAAAATGCAAGCCTGTGGTCATCCAATAAAAACATAGACAGGACACACTGTTCTCTATACCAGCTCAGAGAAACCCCAGTGTTCTGTGTGATTAACACCTTCAAATCTCTCAACCAGTCCAAAGATACTAATTGGGTTTTCTACATCATTACACAGTGCTATACACACACGCAGTCATGCACGCATACACACACACACATGCTCACCAACACACACACACAAACTGTCTCTAATCTAGGTGAAACCCAACCTCAGACTTACAGTGGGACTGCATGGTAGAGCCTAATGTTAAAAAAGGGTGATTCAAATCAAACCTAATTGGGAATAGTCTCCATGGCTAATCATCATAAACCAGTGGCTTGCAATCAGGATCCTGTTGGCATTACCCGTATAAACAGTATGCTGCCTTAAAATTGACAGCCGGGCAACCCTTGGTTCCTATGACTAACACAGTGGGATGTGTCCCAGTCTGTATACTAAATGGCACCCTATTCCCTAATATAGTGCACCCTGGTCAAAAGTAGTGCACTATATGGAATAGGGTGCCATTTGGGACGCATCCCCATACTCCAGTGCAATGGTCTTGGAGAGACTATTGTACTACTTACACACCATCATCTGCTCATCATCATCTGCTCATCTATCACTCCAGTGTCAATCTGCTAAATTGTAATTACTTTGCCACTATGGCCTATTTATTGCCATACCTCCTCATGCCATTTGCACACACTGTATATAGACTTAATTTTTTTTCTATTGTGTTATTGACTGTACGCTTTTTTATTCCATGTGTAACTCTGTGTTGTTGTTTCTGTCGCACTGCTTTGCTTTGTCTTGGCCAGGTAGCAGTTGTAAATGAGAACTTGTTCTCAACTAGCTTACCTGGTTAAATAAAGGTGAAATAAAAAATAAAAAAAGTACACAAGGGCCATATGGGATCTGTGTCATGAGAAACACTTAAGAGATGCAGAGATATATATCCACACATTAAAAGGCTGTTTCTTTCCCTGTTTATCAATGTTATTATATGTATTGGATTTGCTGAGGACACTAATGTGTAGATGACTTTGTCTCAAGTGACATAAAGATGTGGCCTCTGGCTTCAAACCTGTTCTCTGCTGGGTGAAAATGATCCCCCAATCACCAGATGAGGCTAAGCTTTCCCACATGTGAGAGCAGGCACATTCCTGGAACTCCTGGGGTGCATTAAACAATTGAACCTGAGATTCCAGGCTTAGATATACTGCTCCCAATATCAGTTTAACTATTGGCTTACGTGTCTTTTCAATGTGCCATATTCATATTCCATAGTCTGGATTTTATGGAAATGTATAAGTGAAATTGCTAAATATACTTTGCTCTTACTTGGCCTGTTCACAGTTAGGCTAATCAGATGCGAACACACAACACAAACATTCTAAAACACACGCACACGCACGCACGCACACACACGCACGCACGCACGCACGCACGCACACGCACGCACACACACACACACACACACACACACACACACACACACACACACACACACACACACACACGCACATGCACGGAAACACACACACTACAACAACAGGTTTTCTGTTGAACAGATACACTGTTGTATTACCCTCCTCCCTGCGTGGTTTGTTATCTTTAGTCAAACGCAGCGACAACTCTGCTTCATACCTGGCTTTCACAACCTCCTCTCTCTCTCTGTCTATCTCTCTCTCTCTCTCTGTCTCTCTCTCTTTCTCTCTCTGCAACAATAACACCACAGTTGTAGCTGGCCTGGCTTTTCTCTTTATAAGACTGTTTATGCCTCGAGAGTGTTGAAGAACATGGCCAGCCTCACATCCTTTTATGTAAGTTGACACAAAGCTGAGATCTAGTTTTCTTCATGGGAGATAGGTGCCACGTCCTCAATCGGTTCCACTGTCAATATTGCATGAATGTCTCTCTCTGTGCTTGTCAGCTACATTTTTCTTAGGAGCGGGGCAATCCAACTTGTTTCATATATTTTGTATTTATCGGACAGGATAGAGAGAGGAGAAAGTTAGGAGAGATGATGCTAGAGCAGTGGGTCAAATTCAACCCATGTGTTTGAGAGACAGGGGCCAGAGCAGACCACTCCAGGTCACAGCAACAGACCACAGTATTTTTCCATGTTTTCACCATCATTGTAAAGCCCTAGTTATTTTATTGCTTTGACATAGTCATTTCTGAAGATTATGATTTATTTCATGTCCTTATTGATTCATTTTAAGGTTTAAAATGAACTGTTTTGTTAACTGATCTCTCGTTTTAATATAGTGAAACATTGAACATATAATAGTCAAATCATAGTGTAAAATCAGGTGAGCTGGTTCTACTCTTTTTGGCCATTTTCTGGTGTTTTGTGGTGGAAAACTGAGTGAGTAGAGCAAAACACGTCAACCCTGTTAGCCATACAGTGAGGGAAAAAGTATTTGATCCCCTGCTGATTTTGTACGTTTGCCCACTGACAAAGAAATGATCAGTCTATAATTTTAATGGTAGGTTTATTTGAACAGTGAGAGACAGAATATCAACAAAAAAATCCAGAAAAACGCATGTCAAAAATGTTATGAATTGATTTGCATTTTAATGAGGGAAATAAGTATTTGACCCCTCTGCAAAACATGACTTAGTACTTGGTGGCAAAACCCTTGTTGGCAATCACAGAGGTCAGACGTTTCTTGTAGTTGGCCACCAGGTTTGCACACATCTCAGGAGGGATTTTGTCCAACTCCTCTTTGCAGATCTTCTTCAAGTCATTAAGGTTTCGAGGCTGACGTTTGGCAACTCGAACCTTCAGCTCCCTCCACAGATTTTCTATGGGATTAAGGTCTGGAGACTGGCTAGGCCACTCCAGGACCTTAATGTGCTTCTTCTTGAGCCACTCCTTTGTTGCCTTGGCCGTGTGTTTTGGGTCATTGTCATGCTGGAATACCCATCCACGACCCATTTTCAATACCCTGGCTGAGGGAAGGAGGTTTTCACCCAAGATTTGACGGTACATGGCCCCGTCCATCGTCCCTTTGATGCGGTGAAGTTGTCCTGTCCCTTTAGCAGAAAAACACCCCCAAAGCATAATGTTTCCACCTCCATGTTTGACGGTGGGGATGGTTTCTTGGGGTCATAGGCAGCATTCCTCCTCCTCCAAACAAAGGCAAGTTGGGTTGATGCCAAAGAACTCCATTTTGGTCTCATCTGACCACAACACGTTCACCCAGTTGTCCTCTGAATCATTCAGATGTTCATTGGCAAACTTCAGACGGGCATGTATATGTGCTTTCTTGAGCAGGGGGACCTTTCGGGCGCTGCAGGATTTCAGTCCTTCACGGCATAGTGTGTTACCAATTGTTTTCTTGATGACTATGGTCCCAGCTGCCTTGAGATCATTGACAAGATCCTCCTGTGTAGTTCTGGGCTGATTTCTCACCGTTCTCATGATCATTGCAACTCCACGAGGTGAGATCTTGCATGGAGCCCCAGGCTGAGGGAGATTGACAGTTCTTTTGTGTTTCTTCCATTTGCGAATAATCACAGAAACTGTTGTCACCTTCTCACCAAGCTGCTTGGCGATGGTCTTGTAGCCCATTCCAGCCTTGTGTAGGTCTACAATCTTGTCCCTGACATCCTTGGAGAGCTCTTTGGTCTTGGCCATGGTGGAGAGTTTGGAATCTGATTGATTGATTGCTTCTGTGGACAGGTATCTTTTATACAGGTAAGAAACTGAGATTAGGAATCTCTGTTCGTTACCTGTATGAAAGACACCTGGGAGCCAGAAATCTTTTTGATTGAGAAGGGGTCAAATACTTATTTCCCTCATTAAAATGCAAATCAATTTATAACATTTTTGACATGCATTTTTCTGGATATTTTTGTTGTTATTCTGTCTCTCACTGTTCAAATAAACCTACCATTAAAATTATAGACTGATAATTTCTTTGTCAGTGGGCAAACGTACAAAATCAGCAGGGGATCAAATACTTTTTTCCCTCACTGTATATAGACAGGCTAGACATTGAAACGTGCTCCTTATTGCACACAACAAGACTGTCACAAGGGGATTGTGGTCAACCCTTTTAGGGTCAACCCTGTTACTGTATTTGGCACTTAATAGGCACTTACTCCAGTAATTAAAAAAAAAACATGTATTTTATTAAGTTGAACATCGGCTCTTTCTGACAGAATGTAAAAATTAGGTGAAATAAAAAATAAAGATTCCCCACAAAGTTACACTACTTAAAAGGCTCCATGGTCTATTAACATTCTCAGCATAAATATACACTTTATTATGTAAACCAACCCGTTCAAGAAAATGAATCGCTTCTACAGACAGTGAGTCACGCGGCCGTGGCTTGCTAAATAAAGGAGGCAGACAGGCATTGAGGCATTCAGTTACTGCTCGATTGAACGTTAGAATGGGTAAAACGAGTGACCTAAGTAACTTTGAGCATTGTATGATCATTGGTGCCAGGTGCACCGGATCCAGTACCCCAGAAATTTTATTTTTTATTTTCATTTATTTTTATTTCACCTTTTATTGAACCAGGTAGGCCAGTTGAGAACAAGTTCTCATTTACAACTGCGACCTGGCCAAGATAAAGCAAAGCAGTGCGACAAAAACAGCAACACAGAGTTACACATAAACAAACGTACAGTCAATAACACAATAGAATAGAAATCTATGTACATTGTGTGCAAATGTAGAAGAGTAGGGAGGTAGGCAATAAATAGGCCATAGAGGCGAAATATTTACAATTTAGCATTAATACTGGAGTGATAGATGTGCAGAGGAGGATGTGCAAGTAGAGATACGAGGGTGCAAAAGAGTAAGAGGGTAAGTAATAAAATGGGGATGAGGTAGTTGGGTGTGCTATTTACAGATTCGCTGTGTACAGGTACAGTGGTCGGTAAGCTGCTCTGACAGCTGATGCTTAAAGTTAGAGAGGGAGAAATAAGACTCCAGCTTCAGTGATTTTTGCAATTAGTTCCAATCATTGGCAGCAGAGAACTGGAAGGAAAGGCGGCCAAAGAAAGTGTTGGCTTTGGGGATGACCAGTGAAATATACCTGCTGGAGCGCGTGCTATGGGTTGGTTTTGCTATGGTGACCAGTGAGCAGAGATAAGGCGAGGCTTTAGCTAGCAAAGACTTATTGATGACCTGGAGCCAGTGGGTTTGGCGACGAATATGTAGTGGGGGCCAGCCAACGAGAGCATACAAGTTGCAGTGGTGGGTAGTATATGGGGCTTTGGTGACAAAACAGATAGCACTGTGATAGACTACATTGTAAATGACATCGCCGAAGTCAAGGATGGGTAGGATAATCAGTTTTATGAGGGTATGTTTGGCAGCATGAGTGAAGGAGGCTTTGTTGCAGAATAGGAAGCCGATTCTAGATTTAATAAAGAAACGTCCGCCCTCCTGGGCTTTTCACGCATGACAGTGTCAAGGGTTTACCGAGAATGGTGCAACAA
This sequence comes from Salvelinus alpinus, assembly GCF_045679555.1. NCBI lineage: Eukaryota > Metazoa > Chordata > Actinopteri > Salmoniformes > Salmonidae > Salvelinus > Salvelinus alpinus. The sequence goes on along the minus strand of NC_092088.1, from coordinate 89,113,355 downwards.
ACAAAAAACATCCAGTTAGTCAGGGTTTTTGCTGCTGGTCATTCGAGTCAAGTGCAGGGGAACAAGAAAAAACAAATGGAACAATGAAAAATGGAGCGGCGATGGCTAGAAGGCTGGTGACATCGACCGCCGAACATCGCCCGAACAAGGAGGGGAGCCGACTTCGGCGGAAGCCGTGACAGTACCCCCCCTTGGAGCCGCACGCCGACCCCGGCCTTGGGGACGACCCGAAGGGCGAGGCGCCGTGCGATCTGGCCAGAGACGGTGTAACTCCCGCAGCATTTCAGGGTCCAACACGTCCGCCACCGGAACCCAGCACCTTTCTTCCGGACCGTAACCCCTCCCACTCCACGAGGTACTGAAGGCCCCTCGCCCGACGCCTCAAATCCAGGATGGAACGGACGGAGTACGCCGGGGCCCCCTCGATGTCCAGAGGTGGCGGAGGAACCTCCCGCACCTCAGACTCCTGGAGCGGACCAACCACCACCGGCCTGAGGAGAGACACATGGAACGAGGGGTTAATACGGTAATCGGGGGGAAGCTGTAACCTGTAACACACCTCGGTCACTCTCCTCAGGACTTTGAATGGCCCCACAAACCGCAGACCCAGCTTCCGGCAGGGCAGGCGGAGTGGCAGGTTTCGGGACGAGAGCCAGACCCGGTCCCCCGGTGCTAACACCGGGGCCTCACTGTGGTGACGGTCCGCGCTGGTTTTTTGGCGCAGCGCGGCCTGCTGGAGGTGAAAATGGGCGGCTTCCCATGTCTCCTCCGCGCGCCTGAACCAGTCATCCACCGCAGGAGCCTCGGTCTGACTGATGCCACGGCGCCAGAACCGGCTGGTACCCCAATACACAGTGAAAGGGGGAGAGGTTAGTGGAGGAGTGGCGGAGTGAGTTCTGCGCCATCTCTGCCCAGGGCACGAACGCCGCTCACTTCCCCGGCTGGTCCTGGCAATAAGACCGCAGAAACCTGCCCACATCCTGGTTCACTCTCTCCACCTGCCCATTACTCTCAGGGTGAAAACCTGAGGTGAGGCTGATCGAGACCCCCAGACGTTCCATGAACGCCCTCCAGACACTCGAAGTGAATTGGGGACCTCGATCAGACACTATATCCTCAGGCACTCCGTAGCACCGGAAGACGTGTGTAACCAAGGCCTCCAAAGTCTGTAGTGTTGTAGGAAGACCGGGCAGAGGGAAGAGACGATAGGACTTAAAGAACCGATCCACAACGACCAGGATAGTGGTGTTTCCCTATGAGGGAGGAAGATCGGTCAGAAAATCCACCGACAGGTGTGACCAAGGCCGTTGTGGAACGGGTAAGGGATGTAGCTTATCTTTGGGCAGGTGTCTCGGAGCCTTACACTGGGCGCACACCGAGCAGGAGGAAATATAAACCCTCACGTCCTTTACCAAGGTAGGCCACTAGTACTTTCCACTCAGACAGCACACTGTCCGGCCGATCCCCGGATGACCAGAGGAGGGTGACGTGCGGCCCCAATAGATCAACTGGTCACGGACAGCAGACGGAATGTACAGACGCCCGACGGGACAATTGAGGGGAGCGGGCTCTGTACGTAACGCCTGCTCAATGTCCGCGTCCAGCTCCCACACAACCGGCTACCAGGCAGGAGGCCGGGAGTATGGGAGTCTGATCCATGGGTCGCTCCTTTGTGTCATACAGCCAGGACAGTGCGTCTGCCTTAACTTCTTGAGAATACAGGGGGTGCTATTTTCCCATTAGCATAATTTGCTCTACAGATTAAACTGCCTCTTATTCAATTATTGCTCTTACTATATGCATATAAATAATACCATTGGAAAGAAAACAATCTCTAGTTTCTAAAACCGTTTCAATTTTGTCTCTGAGTGATACAGAAGTCATTTGACAGCACTTTCCATGACCAAGAAGAAAAAAGCAAGATGTGTATGCCAGCTTCAACGCTCTGCCTATATATGGTCGTGCCCCCTATGACCCGAAACACACCTCATTGGCCTTCCTCTGGGTGTCAAGAGGACGTCAGAGGAAAAATATCTTGTTTATCTGGGACTGACGTGAAATGAGAGCTAATTCTTTGGCGTGACCGACAACTTCCGGTTCTCTAAATCGTGCGACTTGTAGCTGCGATTGTCTTCTGTTGTGGGGCCATTATGGATGAAAACTATCTCCGTCTCGAAGTTTGTTTGATACATGTGACCAGATCATCGTAATGTATGTTTTTTCAATATAGTTTAATCAGATTATTTGAATTTTTTTGGGAGTTTTGTGGTGTTCCGTTGTCTGATTTTATTTACGTTTGAGAGATCCGTGCCACTCGACCAGTACCTGTGCTAAATGGAGTGGGAAAGGAACAATTCTGAACGGAACCAACGACTCATCTTGACAAAGGACACTTTGATCAACATTCTGATGAAAGATCAGGGTTGGTGACTCGTGAGAAGTTAACATTTTGGGAACCTGGTCTGTAGGACAGGGTAAACACAAAACGGGTAAAAAACATGGCCCACCTTGCCTGACGAGGATTCAGTCTCCTCGCTGTCCGGATGTACTCCAGGTTGTGGTTGTCAGTCCAGATGAGGAAAGGGTGTTTAGCCCCCTCAAGCCAATGTCTCCACACCTTCAAAGCTTTAACCACAGCCAACAGCTCCCGGTTCCCCACATCATAGTTCCGCTCCGCCAGGCTGAGCTTCTTCGAGAAGTAAGCACAGGGGCGGAGCTTCGGTGGCGTACCCGAGCGCTGAGAGAGAACGGCTCCTATCCCAGCCTCGAATGCGTCCACCTCCACTATGAATGCCAAAGAGGGATCCGGATGGGCCAGCACGGGAGCCGAGGTAAACACAGCCCTTAGGGGCCCAAAAGCCCTGTCCGCCTCAACCGACCACTGCAAACGTACAGGACACCCCTTCAGCAGTGAGGTAATAGGAGCAGCCACCTGGCCAAAATCCTGGATAAATCTCCGGTAGTAATTGGCAAACCCTAAAAACCACTGCAACTCCTTTACCATGGTGGGAGTCGCCCAATTACGCACGGCTGAAATGCGGTCACTTTCCATCTCCAACCCTGATGTGGAAATACAATACCCTAGGAAGGAGACGGCCTGCTGAAAGAACAGGCATTTCTCAGCCTTGACGTATAGGTCATGCTCCAACAGTCGTCCAAGTACCCTGCGCACAAAGGACACATGCTCGGCGCGTGTAGCGTAGTATATCAGAATGTCTTCGACATACTCCACTACTCCCTGAAAATCTCATCTACAAAGGATTGGAAGACTGATGGAGCATTCATCAACCGTACGGCATGACGAGGTACTCATAATGCCCTGAGGTGGTACTAAACGCCGTCTTCCACTCGTCTCCCTCCCGGATACGCACAAGGTTGTAAGCGCTCCTGAGATCCAGTTTAGTGAAGAAGCGCGCCGCCATGCATTTTTACTCAATTGCCGTGGCGATGAGAGGTAGCGGGTAACTGTACCTCACCGTGATTTGGTTTAGACCTCGATAGTCAATGCACGGGCGCAGACCTCCCTCCTTCTTCTTCACGAAAAATAAACTCGAGGAGGCTGGTGAATTGGAGGACCGAATGTACCCCTGACACAGGGATTCAGAGACATATGTCTCCATAACCGCCATCTCCGCTTGCGACAGGGAATACACGTGACTCCTGGGAAGTGTAGCGTCTACCAGAAGATTTATCGCACAATCACCCCCATTTGAGTCGAGAGCCAAACCGCCATATTCTGGGGGATGCGCACGGTGGAGACCTGGTCTGGACTTTCCACCGTGGTAGCACCAACGGAAACCCCTACACACCTCCCCGAGCACTCTCGTGACCACCCCGTTAGAGCACTATGTTGCCATGAAATGGTGGAGTCATGACGAGCTAACCAGGGAAGGCCTAGTACCACGGGAAACGCAGGAGAGTCAATGAGGAAGAGACTGATTCTCTCCTCGTGACCCCCATGCATCACCATGACCAGGGAGATGGTGGCTTCCCTAATTAACCCGGACCCTAATGGTCGACTATCCAGAGCGTGTACCGGGAAGGGTCTAACCACAGGAACAATGTTGATCCCTAAACTAAGGGCGAACGCTCTGTCGATAAAATTCCCAACCGCGCCTGAATCGACGAGCGCCTTATGCTGGGAATGCGGGGAAAACTCAGGAAAACAAACATGAACAAACAGGTGGACAACAGAGGACTCTGGATGAGAGTGGTGCAGGCTCACCTGGGGTGACGCCAGAGAGCCCTGCCTGCTGCCTCGACTCCCAGAGGGAACAACCCAGCACTGACCAGCAGTGTGCCCTCTGCGGCCACAGAAGGTGTACGTGAAAGCCCTGGAACGTGAAAGCCCTGGAACCGACAGAGCCCTCTCTGTACGTCCGCAGGTGACCAGCAGGTTATCCAACCGAATGGACAGATCCACCAGTTGGTCAAAGGTGATGGTGGCATCCCTGCAGGCCAACTCCCGACGGACGTCCTCGCACAGGCTGCATCTGTAGTGGTCGATAAGGGCCCTGTTGTTGTTGCATCCTGCTCTGGCGGCCAAGGTCCGAAATTCCAGGGCAAACTCCTGGGTGCTCCTCGTCCCCTGCCTCAGGTGGAAGAGCCGTTCCTCCGCCGCTCTACCCTCGGGCGGATGGTCGAAGACTGCCCGGAAGCGGCGGGTGAACTCCTCAAGTGGTCCAATGCCGTGTCTCCTTCTCCCCACACGGCGTTTGCCCACTCCAGAGCTCTCCCCGAGAGGCACGAGACGAGGGTGGACACCCTCTCCCTTCCCGAGGGAGCTGGGTGAACGGTGGCCAGCTATATAGGTCCAGCTGTAACAGGAACCTCTGGCACCGTGCTGCCGTACCATCATACTCCCTGGGAAGGCGAGAGACGCATTCCACTGGGATCGGGTACAGGAGGGACGGGTAGAGGTAACCCCGGTTGGGCTGAGAGACTCCCTGTCTCTCCCAGCGGTCCATGGTCTGGACAACACGATCCATTGTGGCGCCGATATGTTGCAGCATCGAGTGTTCTCGGACGCGCTCCTCGACTCCTCTGACCGGGGTACCTACTCCTGCTGACTCCATAGGTGGTGTGGAATTCTGTCAGGGTTTTCGTTGCTGGTCATTCGAGTCAAGTACAGGAGAGGAGAGAATAGGTGATTAGGCGACTTTATTAGCCAAGAGTAACAAACAGACGGGCGCAAACAGCTACAACTCAAGCCAACCGGCAAAATTTACAAGCGCAAAATACCGTCAATAATATAACAAAAAGGTTCACCAATAATTCCCCAAATAGGGTACAGGCAATGCCCAGGGTGAAAAACCAGACTGGCGCGATACAACAAACACAAAACAAAACAATTCCACACAAAGACATGGGGGGAACAGAGGAATATATATATGCGGTGTGATTAGGGAATGTAAACCAGGTGTGCGGGGAACAAGACAAAAGCAAATGGAACAATGAAAAATGGAGCGGCGATGGCTAGAAGGCCGGTGACGTCGACCGCCGAACGCTGCCCGAACAAGGAGGGGGCCGACTCGGGGGAAGTCGTGACACAGTTAGCGGCAGTCTTGTGGACACATTTTTTTTTTGATGAGAGAGGTCAAAGGAGAATGGCAAGAATTGTGGAAGCTAACAGGTGGGCCAGAAACTGACAAATAGCGGTGTAGTACAACAGTGGTGTGCAGAACGGCATCTTGGAACGTGGAAGGGCTATTGCAGCAGACGACCACACCAGGTTCCACTCCTCTCAGCTAAAAACAAGAAGAAGCGGATCCAGTGGGTATGCGTTCACCAACACTGTACAAATAAGGAGTGGAACAACATTTCATGAAACATGACAGCGAGTTCAGTTCACTTGAGTGGCCTGCGCAGTCCCCAGACCTCAACCCAATAGAGCATCTTTGGGATGAGATGGAACGGGCTGTTCGCAGCATGTATGTACTGCCGCTTAATCTGCAGCAACTGCTTGATGCCATCGCGTCAGCATGGACCAACATCCCTGTGTAACGTTTCCAACACTTTTTATAGAATGCCCAAAATAATTCAGGCTGTTCTGGAGGCAAAGGGGGCCCACCCGGTACTAGATGGGTGTACAGTGCATTCGGGAAGTATTCAGACCCCTCTACTTTTTCCACATTTACTTACGTTACAGCCTTATTCTAAATTAGATTTTTTTTTTATTCCCCTCATCAATCTACACAAAATACCCCATAATGACAAAGCAAAAACAGGTTTTTCAATATTTATTTTCAAATTTCTAAAAAATAACAACCTGAAATATCACATTTAGATAAGTGTTCAGACACTTTACTTAGTACATGGATGAAACACCTTTGTCAGCAATTACAGCCTTGAGTATTTGTGGGTATGACCCTACAAGCTTGGCACACCTGTATTTGGGGAATTTCTCGCATCCTTCTCTGCAGATCTCAAGCTCTGTCAGGTTGGTTGGGTAGCGCGTCGCTGCACAGATATTTTCAGGTCTCTCCAGAGATGTTCGGTCAGGTTCAAGTCTGGGCTCTGGCTGGGCCACTCAATTACATTCAGAGACATGTCCCAAAGCCACTCCTGCGTTGTCTTGGATCTGTGCTTAGGGTTGTTGTCCTGTTGGAAGGTGAACCTTCGCCTCAGTCTGAGGTCCTGAGTGCTCGGGAGCAGGTTTTCATCAAGGATCTCTCTGTACTTTGCTCCGTTCATCTTTTCAAATCAAATCAAATCTAATTTGTCACGTGTCCCGAATACAACAGGTGTAGACCCTACAGTGAAATGCTTACTTACAAGCCCTAACCAACAATGTAGTTTAAAAAAATTATAAGAATAAGATTAGAAATGAAAGTAACAAATAATTATAGATTAGCAGTAAAATAACTATTGCGAGGCTATAAACAGAGGGTACCGGTAAAGAGTCAATGTGCAGGGGCACCGGTTAGTCAAGGTAATTGAGGTAATAGGTACATGTAGGTAGAGTTATTAAAGTGACTATGCATAGATGATAACAGAGAGTAGCAGCAGTGTAAAAGGGGGGAGGGGCATTGCAAATAGTCTGGGTAGCCATTTGACTAGGTGTTCAGGAGTCTTATGGCTTGGGGGTAGGAGCTGTTTAGAAGCCTCTTGGACCTAGACTTGGCACTCCGGTACCGCTTGCCATGAAGTAGCAGAGAGAACAGTCTATGTCTAGGGTGGCTGGAGTCTTTGACAATTTTTAGGGCCTTCCTCTGACACTGCCTGGTATAGAGGTCCTGGATGGCAAAAAGCTTGGCCCCAGTAATGTACTGAGCCGTACGCACTACCCTCTATAGTGCCTTGCGGTCAGAGGCCGAGCAGTTGCCGTACCAGGCAGTGATGTAACCAGTCACGATGCTCTCGATGGTGCAGCTGTAGAACCTTTTGAGGATCTGAGGAACCATGCCAAATCTTTTCAGTTTGCTGAGGGGGAAGAGGTTTTGTCGTGCCCTCTTCAAGACTGTCTTGGTGTGCTTGGACCATGTTAGTTTCTTGGTGATGTGGACACCAAGTAATTTGAAGCTCTCAACCTGCTTCACTACAGCCCCGTCAATAAGAATGGGGGCGTCTTCGGTCCTCCTTTTCCTGTAGTTTACAATCATCTCCTTTGTCTTGACCACGTTGAGAGAGAGGTTGTTGTCCTGGCACCATACAGCCAGGTCTCTGACCTCCTCCCTATAGGCTGTCTCGTCGTTGTCTGTGATCAGGCCTACCACTGTTGTGTCATCAGCAAACTTAATGATGATGTTGGAGTCGTGACTGGCTGTACAGTCATGAGTGAACAGGGAGCACAGGAGGGGACTAAGCACACACCCTTGAGGGGCCCCCATGTTGAGGATTAGTGTGGCGGATGTGAAGTTACCTACCCTTTCCACATGGGGGCGGCCCTTCAGGAAGTCCAGGATCCAGTTGCAGAGGGAGGTGTTTAATCCCAGGGTACTTAGATTAGTGATGAACTTTGAGGGCACTATGGCGTTGAACGCTGAGCTGTAGTCAATGAATAGCATTCTCACATAGGTGTTCCTTTTGTCCAGGTGGGAAAGGGCAGTGTGGAGTGAAATAGAGATGGCATCATCTGTGGATTTGTATGCAAATTAGAGTGGTCTAGGGTTTCTGGGATAATGGTGTTGATGTGAGCCATGGCCAGCCTTTCATAGCACTTCATTGCTACAGACGTGAGTGCTACGGGTCGGTAGTCTTTTAGGCAGGTTACCTTAGTGTTCTTGTGCACAGGGACTATGGTGGTCTGCTTGAAACATGTTGATATTACAGACTCGGACAGGGAGAGGTTGAAAAGCTCAAAAGGTCAGCGCATGCTCAGATTACACATCCTGGTAACCCGTCTTGTGAATGTTGACCTGTTTAAAGGTCTTACTCACATCGGCTGCGGAGAGCGTGATCACACAGTCGCCCGGAAAAGCTGATGCTCTCATGCATGTTTCAGTGTTACTTGCCTCGAAGCAAGCATAGAAGTAATTTAGCTCGTCTGGTAGGCTTGTGTAACTGGGCTGCTCTCGGCTTTGCTTCCCTTTGTAGTCTGTAACAATTTGCAAGCCCTGCCACATCCGACGAGCGTCGGAGCTGGTGTAGTACGATTCGATCTTAGACGCTTTGCCTGTTCGATGGTTCGTCAGAGGGCATAGCGGGATTTATTATAAGCTTCCGGGTTAGAGTCCCGCTCCTTTAAAGTAGCAGCTCTACCCTTTATGTCAGTGCAGATGTGGCCTGTAATGCGTGGATTCTTGTTGGGGTATGTATGTACAGTCACTGTAGGGACGACGTCATCGATGCACTTATTGATGAAGCCAGGGACTGATGTGGTGTACTCCTCAATGCCATCGGAAGAATCAAGGAACATATTCCTGGCTGTGCTAACAAAACAGTCCTGTAGCTTAGCATCTGCTTCATCTGACCACTTCTTTATTGACCGAGTCACTTGTGCTTCCTGCTTTAATTTTAGCTTGTTAGCAGGAATCAGGAGGATAGAATTATGGTCAGATTTGCCAAATGGAGGGCGAGGGAGAGCTTTGTACGCGTGCGTCTCTCTGTGTGGAGTAAAAAAAAGGTGGTCAAATTTTTTCTCTCTGGTTGCACAATTAACATGCTGGTGGAAATTTGGTTAAACGGATTTAAGTTTCCCTGCATTAAAGTCCCTAGCCACTAGGAGCGCCTCCTCTGGATTAGCATTTTCCTATTTGCTTATGGCGGAATACAACTCATTGAGTTCGGTCTTATTGCCAGCATTGGTCTGTGGTGGAATGTATACAGCTACGAAAAATACAGATGAAAACTTTCTAGGTTGATAGTTTGTTCTACAGCTTATCATGAGATACTCTACCTCAGAGGAGCAAAACCTTGAGACTTTCTTAGATATCATGCACCAGCTGTTGTTTACAAATACACATATACCGCCACCTCTTGTCTTACCTGAGGCTGAAGTTCTATCCTGCCGATACAGTGTAAATCCCGCCAGCTGTATGTTGTTCATGTCGTCGTTCAGCCACGACTTGGTGAAACATAAGACATTTTTAATGTCCTGTTGGTAGTTTAATCTTGCTCATAGGCAATCGATTTTATTTTCCAATGATTGCATGTTTGCCAATAGAACGAATGGCAGTGGGGTATTACTTGCTCGCCTACGAATTCTCAGAAGGCAGCCCGATCTCCGCCCCCTGTTTCTCCGTCTTCTCTTCACGCAAATGACGGGGATTTGGGCCTGTTCCCAGGGAAGCAGTATATCCTTCACGTTGGACTCATTGGACTCGTTAGAGGAAAAAGCTTCCACCAGTTCGAGGTGAGTAATCGCTGTTCTGATATCCAAAAGTTATTTTCGGTCATAAGAGACAGTAGCAGCAACATTATGTACAAAATAAGTAAAAACATAAGTTACAAACAATGCTAAAAAATGAACAAAATAACACAGTTGGTTAGGAGCACGTGAAACGTCAGCCATCCTCTCCAGCGCCATTCTACATTTCTTATCCTCTCTTTATTTTTCAGCCCACAGGTCTACTTTGCACACAGGTCTACGCCGCCCACAGGTCTATGCCGTCCACAGGTCTACTCCGTCCACAGGTCTATGCCGCCCACAGGTCTAGTCCGCCCACAGGTATACGCCGCCCACAGGTCTAGTCCGCCCACAGGTCTAGTCCGCACACAGGTCTAGTCCGCACACAGGTATACGCCGCCCACAGGTCTAGTCCGCCCACAGGTCTAGTCCGCCCACAGGTCTACGCCGCCCACAGGTCTACTCCGCCCACAGGTCTACTCCGCCCACAGGTATACTCCGCCCACAGGTATACTCCGCACACAGGTATACTCCGCACACAGGTATACGCCGCCCACAGGTCTACTCCGCCCACAGGTCTACTCCGCCCACAGGTCTACTCCGCCCACAGGTCTAGGTCTACTCCGTCCACAGGTCTACTCCGTCCACAGGCCTACCCGCCCACAGGTCTACTCCGCCCACAGGTCTACTCCGTCCACAGGTCTATGCCGCCCACAGGTCTACTCCGCCCACAGGTCTAGTCCGCCCACAGGTCTACGCCGTCCACAGGTCTACGCCGTCCACAGGTCTACTCCGCCCACAGGTCTACTCCGCCCACAGGTCTAACCGCCCACAGGTCTACACAGTGTTTTTTTGAGGTCAGCGAACCTTCGCTAATGCACATCACTCTCGACTGCTTTGTGTTCAAATTCAGGTCGAGGAACACAAATAATTTATTACACACATTTTGATATTGTAAACAATTTGCTGTAGGCAGTGGCTAAATAACTTGTTATATAAACATGCCTGGATGATGAAGGTGTTAACAGGCCTTATTGCATGAAAACCAAGAATAAAGAATCAAGCAGCCAAAGACTGGGAATTTGACTATGTTTTTTAAAAGCGAGAGGTCATGGACTTGTACTGTAAGTGAGAGGGTACTGCACACGCACACATACACAGACATACACACCACACCACACACCACTATGTAAGTAGCTGTTAGCATGTATGCTCAGCACTCTTTCTGTATAAGCAGTCCCTCTGAAATATAAACCAGGGTTGTGGTGGGTGATATGAAGAAAGATGATGCCTCTTTAACCCTTGACTCTCTCCTGTAGCTACTCTCAGCTCAGAGTTACATAACATACACAATTACATTTGTGACATCTTGGCTGACACCAGGAGAGTATAGGCTTGATTTTAAGGATACCCCTTCAATCCAGAAATGTCTGTTGGCAACATTAAATCTGCTATTGTGTGACAACAGAATGCCTAGGCAAGCTAGCAGACAATATTACAAGCCAGTAGACACAATATAACAGGCCAGTAGACACAATATAACAGGTCAGTAGACAGAATACAACAGGCCAGATGACACAGTATAACAGGCCAGTAGCCACAATATAACAGGCCAGAAGACATAATATAATAGGCCAGTAGACACAATATTACAGGCCAGTAGACAGAATACAACAGGCCAGATGACACAGTATAACAGGCCAGTAGACACAATATTACAGGACAGGAGATACAATATAACAGGCCAGTAGACACAATATTACAGGACAGGCCAGGAGACACTATATAACAGGTCAGTAGACACAATATTACAGGACAGGCCAGTACACACTATATAACAGGCAAGAAGACACAATATAACAGGCCAGAAGACACAATATAACAGGACAGAAGACACAATATAACAGGCCAGTAGACACAATATAACAGGCCAGTAGACACAATATTACAGGACAGGCCAGTAGACACAATATAACAGCATGTAGACACAATATAACAGGCCAGAAGACACAATATAACAGGACAGAAGACACAATATAACAGGACAGTAGACACAATATAACAGGCCAGAAGACACAATATAACAGGCCAGAAGACACAATATAACAGGACAGAAGACACAATATAACAGGCAAGAAGACACAATTTAACAGGCATGTAGACACAATATAACAGGACAGAAGACACAATATAACAGGCCAGTAGACACAATATTACAGGCCAGTAGACACAATATAACAGGCCAGAAGACACAATATAACAGGACAGAAGACACAATATAACAGGCCAGTAGACACAATATAACAGGCCAGTAGACACAATATAACAGGCCAGTAGACACAATATAACAGGACTGTAGACACAATATAACAGGCCAGAAGACACAATATAACAGGCCAGAAGACACAATATAACAGGACAGAAGACACAATATAACAGGCAAGAAGACACAATTTAACAGGCATGTAGACACAATATAACAGGACAGAAGACACAATATAACAGGCCAGTAGACACAATATTACAGGCCAGTAGACACAATATAACAGGCCAGAAGACACAATATAACAGGACAGAAGACACAATATAACAGGCCAGTAGACACAATATAACAGGCCAGTAGACACAATATAACAGGCCAGTAGACACAATATAACAGGCCAGTAGACACAATATAACAGGACTGTAGACACAATATAACAGGACAGTAGACACAATATAACAGGACAGTAGACACAATATTACAGACTCCTAATATAATGTGAGAATGCACAAATGGTCCTCTCCAAGTGCTTCTACTGTCTGTTCTATTGTTTTAGTGATGGTTAGCTGGCATATATCCGAACGTCAACCGTCACTTTGGAAGAGTACAATCCCTGAGGGTGATATAATGAAGGAAGCAGCAGATTCAGAGTGGAAAAAGGAAATGATTTCTCCGACCCACATAGGGAAACGGTTACTAAATATTTGGGCTCCAATTGAAAAATGCAGATACGTGCCATGGCAACGTGGCCCTTAAAGCCACACAAACAAACAGAGAGGGATGAGGATGGTGGCATGAATGAAAGTTCTAATGAAGTACTTCTCTCATGCTTGATTTTATAATGACAAAGACAGGACGAGGGTCCGTGAACCAGTTGATTCCCTCTCTTTGTGGTGAGAAGAATAGAGAAGAGGAGATAGTAGGAGAGGGGAGGAGATAGGAGGAGAGGGGAGAAGAGGGGAGGAGAGGAGATATGAGGAGAGGAGATAGGAAAATCATCAAATCAAAATCAAATCAAATTTTATTTGTCACATACACATGGTTAGCAGATGTTAATGCGAGTGTAGCGAAATGCTTGTGCTTTTAGTTCCGACAATGCAGTAATAACCAACAAGTAATCTAACCTAACAATTCCACTTCTACCTTATACACACAAGAGTATCCAGAGCGACTTACAGTAGAGTGCATACATTTTCATACTTTTTTGTACTGATGCTTATGATGAAGCTTCGTAGGGCACCGGGTCATGCACTCTGTTATTGTGTGTGTGTGTGTGTGTGTGTGTGTGCTCTTCTTGGATGATGCTTCATCAGAAAGTGGGGGGTTGGCGGGTGAATACACTACTCTACACACAATGTTGGCAGAGCAGAGGGAGCAGCACAGTTAGACTGACTGAATGATCAAGTCTGGAACAGATGACATGCTGAGGTTTCTCTTTAGTATTTTCTCTTTTTTCTTTCTCAAAAGGTCATCATTAAAAAAACATTTTTCATTATGAAAACGTAATGAGCTCCAGAGGAGTCGCTTGGCAGCCCACAGGTTTCTCTCTCTCCTCTTTCTAAATCTCTCTCTTTCTCTCTCTCCCTCTTATAGAAAAAGGTCTCATGCAAACCATTCTTCATCACTCTTTGTCAGATGTTTGTTTGGCATGTTTGAATTATTTACAGTGATAAAGGCTTAGGGGAGTCAGTGTTGGGTTCAATAGAGAACAGGTGGGTTACGGGTCCTTCTTGGGTGACTGGTTCACAATGGGAAAGGTCAGCATGACCACTCATTGGAAATGTCACCACTCAATGGAGATGGACAGTCACCATTCACTAGTTTAGCTAACTCCATAGTTACACAATAAGCGCCTGTATGACTAGTCAGACTAACACATTACCTCAGACGTTATAGGCCCGTCCATGACTAGTCAGCCTAACACATTACCTCAGACGTTATAGGCCCGTCCATGACTAGTCAGCCTAACACATTACCTCAGACGTTATAGGCCCCTCCATGACTAGTCAGCCTAACACATTACCTCAGACGTTATAGGCCCGTCCATGACTAGTCAGCCTAACACATTACCTCAGACGTTATAGGCCCCTCCATGACTAGTCAGCCTAACACATTACCTCAGACGTTATAGGCCTGTCCATGACTAGTCAGCCTAACACATTACCTCAGACGTTATAGGCCTGTCCATGACTAGTCAGCCTAACACATTACCTCAGACGTTATAGGCCTGTCCATGACTAGTCAGCCTAACACATTACCTCAGACGTTATAGGCCCCTCCATGACTAGTCAGCCTAACACATTACCTCAGACGTTATAGGCCCGTACATGACTAGTCAGCCTAACACATTACCTCAGACGTTATAGGCCTGTCCATGACAAGTCAAGACTAACGCATTACCACAGACATTAAAGGCCCCTCCATGACTAGTCAAGCCTAACACATAACCCCATACAATATAGGCCCCTCCATTACTGTTCAAGCCTAACACATTACCACAGGCAATATAGGCCCATACATGACCTATGGGTAGTCAAGCCAAACACATTACCACAGTATACAGTAGGACCATATTGTATTACTTATGACAAGTACAGTGATGTCAGTTGTGCAGGAAGTAGAGGCCTCATTAAAGCTGATGCACACTCTCCTCTCAGTGTGTGAGTCCCTGATCGTCCCCCTTACACCAACTGGACTTAGTAGAGAACCCCACCCCCATAAAACTACAGAGAGGGACAGTAGAGACCCCCCCTAAAACTACACTGGAGATGGACAGTAGAAGCCCCCCTAAAAATACACTGGAGATGCACAGTAGAAGCCCCCCTAAAACTACACTGGAGATGAACAGTAGAAGCCCCCCTAAAACTACACTGGAGATGCACAGTAGAAGCCCCCCTAAAACTACACTGGAGATGCACAGTAGAAGCCCCCCTAAAACTACACTGGAGATGCACAGTAGAAGCCCCCCTAAAACTACACTGGAGATGAACAGTAGAAGCCCCCCTAAAACTACACTGGAGATGCACAGTAGAAGCCCCCCTAAAACTACACTGGAGATGCACAGTAGAAGCCCCCCTAAAACTACACTGGAGATGCACAGTAGAAGCCCCCCTAAAACTACACTGGAGATGAACAGTAGAAGCCCCCCTAAAACTACTACACTGGAGATGAACAGTAGAAGCCCCCCTAAAACTACACTGGAGATGAACAGTAGAAGCCCCCCTAAAACTACTACACTGGAGATGAACAGTAGAAGCCCCCTAAAACTACACTGGAGATGAACAGTAGAAGCCCCCCTAAAACTACTACACTGGAGATGCACAGTAGAAGCCCCCCTAAAACTACACTGGAGATGAACAGTAGAAGCCCCCCTAAAACTACACTGGAGATGAACAGTAGAAGCCCCCCTAAAACTACACTGGAGATGAACAGTAGAAGCCCCCCTAAAACTACACTGGAGATGAACAGTAGAAGCCCCCCTAAAACTACTACACTGGAGATGCACAGTAGAGACCCCCCCCCCCCCCACTAAAACTAAAATGGAAAGGAACAGTAGAGACACCCCTAAAACTACACTGGAGATGGCCAGTAGAGAAGACCCCCTAAAACTACAGAGACAGACAGTAGCCCCCCCCAAAAAACGACAATGAAAATGGATAGTAGAGACACCCCCTCCCTAAAACTACAGAGATGGACAGTAGCCGCCCTCCAAAAAAACTACAATGGAGATGGATAGTAGCGACTCCCTATCCCTAAAACTACCGAGATGGACAGTAGAGACCTCCCCTAAAACTACACTGGAGATGGACATTAGAGACCCCCCCTCAAAAAAACGACAGTAGAAATGGACAGTAAAGACAACCCTAAAACTACACTGGAGGTGGACAGTAGAGGCCTAAAAAAAACTACACTGGAAATGGACAGTAGAGAACCCCCATCAAACTACAGAGTGGACAGCAGAGACCTAACCTAAAACTACAAAGGAAATGCAAAGCAGAATCCCCCCTAAAACTACACTTGAGATGGACAGTAGACATACCCCATAAAACTACACTGGACATGGCCAGTAGAGACGCCCCAATAAAACTACAGAGACGGACAGTAGCGATCCACTCCCTAAAACTACACTAGAGATGTACAAAAGAGACCCCACCTACACAACAGAGATGGACAGTAGAGGCTCCCCATATAACTACATTGGAAATGGACAGTAGAGACCTCCCCCAAAAAACTACATTGGAAATGGACAGTAGAGAACCACCATAAAACTACAGAGTGGACAGTAGAGACCTCCACTAAAACTACACTGGCGATCGATAGTAGAGACGACCCCTAAAAATAGACTGGAGATGGATAGTAGAGACTCCCCATGAAACTAAACTGGAGATGTACAGTAGAGACACCCCCTAAAACGACACTGGAGATGGCCAGTAGAGACGTCCTCCTGAAACTACAGAGATGGACAGTAGCGAACCCCCCTAAAACTACAATGGAGATGGATAGTAGAGACACCCTTCACCATAAATACAGAGACGGACAGTAGACAACCCCTAAAACTACTACACTGGAGATGCACAGTAGAGACCCCCCCCCCCCACTAAAACTAAAATGGAAAGGAACAGTAGAGACACCCCTAAAACTACACTGGAGATGGCCAGTAGAGAAGACCCCCTAAAACTACGGAGACAGACAGTAGCCCCCCCCAAAAAACGACAATGAAAATGGATAGTAGAGACACCCCCTCCCTAAAACTACAGAGATGGACAGTAGCCGCCCTCCAAAAAAACTACAATGGAGATGGATAGTAGCGACTCCCTATCCCTAAAACTACCGAGATGGACAGTAGAGACCTCCCCTAAAACTACACTGGAGATGGACATTAGAGACCCCCCCCCAAAAAAACGACAGTAGAAATGGACAGTAAAGACAACCCTAAAACTACACTGGAGATGGCCAGTAGAGACGCCCTCCTGAAACTACAGAGATGGACAGTAGCGAACCCCCCTAAAACTACACTGGAGATGGACAGAAGAGACACCCCCCATAACTACACTAGAGTTGGACAGTAGAGACCCCCCCTAAAACAAAATTATGGACAGTACAGACCACCCCTAAACTTCTGAGGTGTACAGCAGAGACACCCCTTAAAACTACACTGGAGATGGACAGTAGAGACCCCCCCCTCCTAAAACTACAGAGATGGACAGAAGTGACCCCCAATAAAACTACAGAGATCAACAGCAGAGATGGAGAGTAGAGATCCTCCCCCTCCTAAAACTACAGAGATGGACAGAAGAGACCCCCAATAAAACTACAGAGATCAACAGCAGAGATGGACAGTAGAGACACCCCCTCTAAAACTACACTGGAAATGGACAGTAGAGACACCCCATTAAACTACACTGGAGATGGATAATAGAGACCATATCCTAAAAATAGACTGAAGATGGATAGTAGAGTAACCTCCCAAACTACGGAGATGGTAAGTAGAGGTCTCCCATGAAACTACAGAGATGTACAGTAGATACACCCCTAAAACTACACTGGAAATGGACAGTAGAGACTCCCCTAAAACTACACTAGAGGTGGAATGTAGAGAAACACCATAAAACTACAGAGTGGACAGCAGAGACCTCTCCAAAAAAACTACACTGGGAATGCAAAGTAGAGACTCCCCCTGAAACTACAGAGTAGACAGCAGAGACCCCCCCTAAACTACACTAGACATGGATAGCAGAGACCACACCCTAAAAATAGATTGGAGATGGATAGTAGAGACCACATCCTAAAAATAGATTGAGATGGACAGTAGATGGACAGTAGAGACCCTCCCCTAAAACTACAGAGATGTACAGTAGAGACACCCCTTAAAACTACACTGGAAATGGACAGTGGAGAACCCCCTAAAACTACACTAGAGGTGGAATGTAGAGAAACCCCATAAAACTACAGTGGACAGCAGAGACCTCCCCCCAAAAAATACACGGGAAATGCAAAGTAGAGACTCCCCCTGAAACTACAGAGTGGACAACAGACCCCCCTAAACTACACTAGAGATGGATAGTAGAGACCCCACCTAAAACTACAGAGATGGACAGTAGCGACCCCCCCTACAACTACACTGGAGATGGATAGTAGAGATCCTCCTCCCTAAAACAACAGAGATGGACAGTCGAGACCCCCTAAAACTACAATGGCGATGGATAGTAGAGACCCCCCTCACCAAAAATACAGAGACGGACAATAGACACCCCCTACAAATACACTGGAGAGGGACAGTAGAGATCTCCTCTTAAACTATACTGGAGATGGACAGTAGAGACCACCCTAAAACTAAACTGGAGGTGGACTCTCGAGACCCCACCCCTTCTACACTGTTGATGGATAGTAGAGACTCCCCTTAAAACTACATTGGAAATGGACAGTAGAGACCTCCACAAAACAAACTACAGTGGAGATGGACAGTAGAGAACTCCCATAAAACTACAGAGTGGACAGCAGAGACCCCCCATAAAACTACACTGTAGGTGGACAGAAGAGACCCTCCCCCCAAAACTACACTAGAGATGGACAGTAGAGACCCCCCCTAAAACTAAATATATGTACAGTACAGACCCCCCCCCCTAAAACTACACTGGAGATGGACAGTAGAGACCCCCCCTAAAACTAAATATATGGACAGTACAGACCCCCCCCCCCCCCTAAAACTACACTGGAGATGTACAAAAGAAACACCACCTACACTACAGAGATTGACAGTAGTGACCACCCGCATAACTACATTGGAAACGGACAGTAGAGACCTCTCCCAAAAAACTACACTGGAAATGCAAAGTAGAGACTCCCCCTGAAACTACAGAGTGGACAACAGAGACCCCCCTAAACTACACTAGAGATGGAAAGTAGAGACAACATCCTAAAAATCGATTGAGATGGACAGTAGATGGACAGTAGAGACCCCCCCTAAAACTACAGAGATGTACAGTAGAGACACCAGCTTAAAACTACACTGAAAATGGACAGTGGAGAACCCCCTAAAACTACACTAGAGGTGGAATGTAGAGAAACCCCATAAAACTGCAGTGGACAGCAGAGACCTCCCCCCCAAAAATACACGGGAAATGCAAAGTAGAGACTCCCC
Source organism: Salvelinus alpinus (assembly GCF_045679555.1). Classification (NCBI taxonomy): domain Eukaryota; kingdom Metazoa; phylum Chordata; class Actinopteri; order Salmoniformes; family Salmonidae; genus Salvelinus; species Salvelinus alpinus. The sequence continues at coordinate 89,094,164 of NC_092088.1, read as the reverse complement.
CTGAAACTACAGAGTGGACAACAGAGACCCCCCTAAACTACACTAGAGATGGATAGTAGAGACCACATCCTAAAAATATATTGAGATGGATAGTAGAGACCCCACCTTAAACTACAGAGATGGACAGTAACGACCCCCCCTAAAACTACACTGGAGATGGACATTAGAGACGCCCCCAACATAAAAAACAACAGTGGATATGGACAGTAGAGACAACCCTAAACTACACTGGAGGTGGACTCTCGAGACTCCACCCCCTCTACAGTAGAGATGGACAGTAGAGACTCCCCTTAAGACTCCCCTTCACCAAAATACTACACAGGAAATGGACAGCAGAGACCCCCCTAAAACTACACTGTAGGTGGACAGAAGAGACAACACCCAAAACTACACTAGAGATGGACAGTAGAGACCCCACCTAAAACTACACTGTAGGTGGACAGAAGAGACACCACCCAAAACTACACTAGAGATGGACAGTAGAGACCCCACCTAAAACGAAATAGATGTACAGTACAGACCCCACCCTACAACTACACTGGAGCTGTACAATCGAGACCCCACCTAAAACTACACTGGAGATGGCCAGTAGAAAAGCACCCCTAAAACTACAGAGACGGACAGTAGCGACCCCCCACATAAAACTACAATGGATACGGATAGTAGAGACCCCCCCCCTCCCTAAAAAGAATAGGACTAAATCAAACTTTATTTAAAGTGCATTTAACGTTTGATTTAGTCCTATGCTGTAACTTTGTTTTTTGGTTGAGATGGAGACGTGAATCCAACATATCAATTATTAAATTGTAAACAAACTGGAATTAAAACCAAACTAAGTAAGTGGCTCAGATGAAACTATCCAAACACTATTAACATATCCTTCAAATGTTGATATATGGTTGTGTTGTCAACAAAACACAATTCAATATGACTTTCGTAATACAGCAAATAGCCTAAAGTCCCTTTTTCAGGACCCTGTCTTTCAAAGATAATAACATTAAAAAGAAAATAACTTCACAGATCTTCTTTGTAAAGGGTTTAAACACTGTTTCCCATGCTTGTTCAATGAACCATGAACATGCACCTGTGGAACGGTCATTATTAAGACAGTAGCGAACCCCCCTAAAACTACAATGGAGATGGATAGTAGAGACACCCTTCACCATAAATACAGAGACGGACAGTAGACAACCCCTAAAACTACTACACTGGAGATGCACAGTAGAGACCCCCCCCCCCCCCCCCACTAAAACTAAAATGGAAAGGAACAGTAGAGACACCCCTAAAACTACACTGGAGATGGCCAGTAGAGAAGACCCCCTAAAACTACAGAGACAGACAGTAGCCCCCCCAAAAAAACGACAATGAAAATGGATAGTAGAGACACCCCCTCCCTAAAACTACAGAGATGGACAGTAGCCGCCCTCCAAAAAAACTACAATGGAGATGGATAGTAGCGACTCCCTATCCCTAAAACTACCGAGATGGACAGTAGAGACCTCCCCTAAAACTACACTGGAGATGGACATTAGAGACCCCCCCCAAAAAAAACGACAGTAGAAATGGACAGTAAAGACAACCCTAAAACTACACTGGAGATGGCCAGTAGAGACGCCCTCCTGAAACTACAGAGATGGACAGTAGCGAACCCCCCTAAAACTACACTGGAGATGGACAGAAGAGACACCCCCCATAACTACACTAGAGTTGGACAGTAGAGACCCCCCCTAAAACAAAATTATGGACAGTACAGACCACCCCTAAACTTCTGAGGTGTACAGCAGAGACACCCCTTAAAACTACACTGGAGATGGACAGTAGAGACCCCCCCCTCCTAAAACTACCGAGATGGACAGAAGAGACCCCCAATAAAACTACAGAGATCAACAGCAGAGATGGAGAGTAGAGATCCTCCCCCTCCTAAAACTACAGAGATGGACAGAAGAGACCCCCAATAAAACTACAGAGATCAACAGCAGAGATGGACAGTAGAGACACCCCCCCTAAAACTACACTGGAAATGGACAGTAGAGACACCCCATTAAACTACACTGGAGATGGATAATAGAGACCATATCCTAAAAATAGACTGAAGATGGATAGTAGAGTAACCTCCCAAACTACGGAGATGGTAAGTAGAGGTCTCCCATGAAACTACAGAGATGTACAGTAGATACACCCCTAAAACTACACTGGAAATGGACATTAGAGACTCCCCTAAAACTACACTAGAGGTGGAATGTAGAGAAACACCATAAAACTACAGAGTGGACAGCAGAGACCTCTCCAAAAAAACTACACTGGGAATGCAAAGTAGAGACTCCCCCTGAAACTACAGAGTAGACAACAGAGACCCCCCCTAAACTACACTAGACATGGATAGCAGAGACCACACCCTAAAAATAGATTGGAGATGGATAGTAGAGACCACATCCTAAAAATAGATTGAGATGGACAGTGAACCATGAACATGCACCTGTGGAACGGTCATTATTAAGACACTAACAGCTTACAGACGGTAGGCAATTAAGGTCCCATTTATGAAAACTTAGGACACTAATCAGGTTTTTCTACTGATTCTGAAAAACACCAAAAGAAAGATGCCCAGGGTCCCTGCTCATCTGCGTGAACGTGTTTTAGGCATGCAACAAGGAGGCATGAGGACTGCAGATGTGGCCAGGGCAATATATTGCAATGTCCGTACTGTGAGACGCCTAAGACAGCACTACAGGGAGACAGGACGGACAGCTGATCGTCCTCGCAGTGGCAGACCAAGTGTAACAACACCTGCACGGGATCGGTACATCCGAACATCACACCTGCGGGACAGGTAGAGGAAGGCAAAAACAACTCCCCGAGTTACACCAGGAACGCACAATCCCTCCATCAGTGCTCAGACTGCCCGCAATAGGCTGAGAGAGGCTGGACTGAGGACTTGTAGGCCTGTTGTAAGAAAGGTCCTCACCAGACATCACCGGCAACAACGTCACCTATGGGCACAAACCCACCATTGCTGGACCAGACAGGACTGGCAAAAAGTGCTCTTCACTGACGAGTCACGGTTTTGTCTCACCAGGGATGATGGTCGGGTTTCGCATTTATTGTTGAAGAAATGAGCATTACCATGAGGCATGTACTCTGGAGCAGGATTGATTTGCAGGTGGAGGGTCCGTCATGGTCTGGTGCGGTGTCTCACAGCATCATCGGACTGAGCTTGTTGTCATTGCAGGCAATCTCAACGCTGTGTGTTACAGGGAAGACATCCTCCTCCTTCATGTGGTACCCTTCCTGCAGGCTCATCCTGACTTGACCCTCCAGCATGACAATGCCAACAGCCATACTGCTCATTCTGTGCGTGATTTCCTGTAAGACAGGAATGTCAGTGTTCTGCCATGGTCAGCGAAGAGCCCGGATCTCAATCCCATTGAGCACATCTGGGACCTGTTGGATCGGAGGGTGAGGGCTAGGGCCATTCCCCCCAGAAATGTCAGGGAACTTTGCAGGTGCCTTGGTGGATGAGTGGGGCAACATCTCACAGCAAGAACTGGCAAATCTGGTGCAGTCCATGAGGAGGAGATCCACAGCAGTACTTAATGCAGCTGGTGGCCACACCAGATACTGACTGTTACTATGATTTGTACCCCCCTTTGTTCAGGGACAGATTATTAAATTTATGTTAGTCACATGTCTGTGGAACTTGTTCAGTTTATTTCTCAGTTGTTGAATCTTGTTATGGTCACAAATATTTACACATGTTAATTTGCGGAAAATAAATGCAGTTGACAGTGAGAGGACGTTTCTTTTTAGGCGATTTTATATAGAGTTCGGAAGTTTACATACACTTAGGTTGGAGTCATTAAAACCTGTTTTTCAACCACTCCACAAATTTCATGCTAACAAACTATAGTTTTGGCAAGTCGGTTAGGACATCTACTTTGTGCTTGACACAAGTCATTTTTCAAACAATTTTTTACAGACAGATTATTTCACTTATAATTCACTGTATCACAATTCCAGTGGGTCAGAAGTTTACATGCACTAAGTTGATTGTGCCTTTAAACAGCTTTGAAAATTCCAGAAAATTATGTCATGGCTTTAGATACTTCTGTTAGACTAATTGACATCATTTGAGTCAATTGGAGGTGTACCTGTGGATGTATTTCAAGGCCCACCTTCAAACTCAGCGCCTCTTTGCTTGACATCATGGAAAATCAAAAGATATAAGCTAAGACCTCAGAAAAAAATTGTAGCCCTCCACAAGTCTGGTTCATCCTTGGGAGCAATTTCCAAACGCCTGAAGGTACCACGTTCATCTGTACAAACAATAGCACACAAGTATAAACACCATGGGACCACGCAGCCATCATACTGCTCAGGAAGGAGACGCGTTGTCTCCTAGAGGTGAACGTACTTTTGTGCAAAAAGTGTAAATCAATCCCAGAACAACAGCAAAGGACCTTGTGAAGATGCTGGAGGAAACAGGTACAAAAGTATCTATATCCACAATAAAATGAGTCCTATATCGACATAACCTGAAAGGCCACCAGCAAGATAGAAGCCACTGCTCCAAAACTGCCATAAAAAAGCCAGAATACGGTTTGCAACTGCACATGGGGACAAAGATTGTTCTTTTTGGAGAAATGTCCTCTGGTCTGATGTAACAAAAATAGAACTGTTTGGCCATAATGACCGTTGTTATGTTTGGAGGAAAAAGGGAGAGGCTTGCAAGCCGAGGAACACTATCCCAACCGTGAACCACGGGTGTTTCAGCGTCATGTTGTGGGGGTGCTTTGCTACAGGAGGGACTGGTGCACTTCACAAAATAGATGGCATCATGAGGAAAGAAAATTATGTGGATATATTGAAGCAAGATCACGAGACATCAGTCAGGAATTTAAAGCTTGGTCGCAAATGGACAATGACCCCAAGCATACTTCCAAAGTTGTGGCAAAATGGCTTAAGGACAACAAGGTCAAGGTATTGGAGTGGCCATCACAAATCCCTGACATCAATCCCATAGAAAATTTGTGGGCAGAACTGAAAAAGCGTGTGCGAGCAAGTAGGCCTAAAAACCTGACTCAGTTACACCAGCTTTGTCAGGAGGAATGGGCCAAAATTCACCCAACTTATTGTGGGAAGCTTAATTAAGGAAGGCTACCCGAAACGTTTGACCCAAGTTAAACAATTTAAACGCAAATAAACGTTACCAAATACTAATTGAGTGTTTGTAATCTTCTGACCCACTGGGAATGTAATGAAATAAATTAAAGCTGAAATAAATCATTCTCTCTACAATTATTTTGACATTTCACATACTTAAAATAAAGTGGTGATCCTAACTGACTTAAGACAGGAAATTATTACTAGGATTAAAATGTCAGGAATTGTAAAAAACTGAGTTTAAATGTATTTGGCCAAGGTGTATGTAAACTTCCGACTTCAACTGTATATATACTATATATATTGTATATATGAAGATAATTCTAGTTAATTACAGTTATGTTTTGTCAGGCTCATAGTTAGAGAGTAAATACTGGCTCACTTCGCAGCGTAATATTTCTCATTCAAGTGTGTGTATATCCTTGCGAGTGTGTGTGTCCCGGTGAGTGTGTGTATATCCTTGCGACTGTGTGTGTCCCGGTGAGTGTGTGTATATCCTTGCGAGTGTGTGTGTCCCGGTGAGTGTGTGTATATCCTTGCGAGTGTGTGTGTCCCGGTGAGTGTGTGTATATCCTTGCGAGTGTGTGTGTCCCGGTGAGTGTGTGTATATCCTTGCGAGTGTGTGTGTCCCGGTGAGTGTGTGTATATCCTTGCGAGTGTGTGTGTCCCGGTGAGTGTGTGTATATCCTTGCGAGTGTGTGTGTCCCGGTGAGTGTGTGTAACAGAATGTGAGAAATGGGGGTTCATGAGTATTTCCTCTTCCTTCTGGCGTAACTAGCACAAGATGAACCTCCTCTCACCAACACCCACCTCTTTTTCGGATTCATTTCACATTCAGCAGCTCTTGGACACTTGGATAGACAGCTAATGAGACCCCTTGGACCTGGGTCTCAGTCTGCTGTAAATATATTGAGGACTGTGCTGAAGTGGAGTGCTCCATAACTCTACAATGTATCTGGAATAGTACATGTATATTATATAGTGTTACTATGATGTTCTTGGCACTAGACCAGTGTAATGATGTTAAATTAGGAATTTAGATTTTAGATATAAAGTGCATTCGGAAAGTATTCAGACCTATTCCCTTTTTCCACATTTTGTTAAGTTACAGCCTTATTCTAAGATGGTTGAAATATGTTTTTTCATCATCAATCTACACACAATACCCCATCATGACATCACAATACCCCATCATGACATCACAATACCCCATCATGACAAAGAAAAAACACGTTTTTGAAAATGTTTGCAAATTTATTACAAATAAAAACAGAAATAACATATTTACATAATTATTCAGACCCTTTGCGTTGAGACTCGAAATTGAGCTCAGGTGCATCTTGTTTCCATTGATCATCCTTGAGATGGTTCTACAACTTGATTGGAGTCCACCTGTGGTAAATTCATTTGATTGGACATGATTTGGAAAGGCACACCTGTCTTTATAAGGTCCCACAGTTGACAGCGCATGTCCAAGCAAAAACCAAGCCATGAGTTTGAAGGAATTGTCCATAGAGCTCCGAGACAGGATTGTGTCAAGACACAGACCTGGGGAAGGGTACCAAAACATTTCTGCAGCATTGAAGGTCCCCAAGAACACAGTGGCCTCCATCATTCTTAAATGGAAGAAGTTTGGAACCACCAAGACTCTTCTTAGAGTTGGCCGCCCGGCCAAACTGAGCAATTGGGGGAGAAGGCCCTTGGTCAGGGAGGTGACCAAGAACCCAATGGTCACTCTGACAGAGCTCCAGAGATCCTCTGTAGAGATGGGAGAACCTTCCAGAATGACAACCATCTCTGCAGCACTCCACCAGTCAGACCTTTATGGTAGTGTCCAGGAGGAAGCCACTCCTCAGTAAAAGGCACATGACAGCCCGCTTGGAGTTTTCCAAAAGGCACCTAATGGACTCTCAGACCATGAGAAACAAGATTCTCTGGTTTGATAAAAAACCGAGCTAGAACTCTTCGGCTTGAATGTCAAGCGTCACATCTGGGGGAAACCTGGCACCATCCCTATGTTGAAGCAGGGTGGTGGCAGCATCATGCTGTGGGGATGATTTCCAGTGGCAGGGACTGGGAGACTAGTCATGATTGAGGGAAAGATGAACGGAGTAAAGTATCGAGAAATCCATGATGAAAACCTGCTCCATAGCGCCCAGGACCTCAGACTGGGGCGAATGTTCACCTTCCAACATGACAACAATATTAAAGCACACAGCTAAGACAACGCAGGAGTGGCTTTGGGATAAGTCTCTGAATGTCCTTCAGTTGCCAAGCCAGAACCTGGACTTGAACAGGTTCTGGCTTATTCGAACCCAAGAAGACTCAAGGCTGTAATCTCTGCCAAAGTTGCTCTACAATGTACTGAGTAAAGGGTCTGAATACTTATGTAAATGTGATATTTAAGTTTTTTATTTTGTATAAATTTGCAAACATTTCTAAAAACCTTGTTTTTGCTTTGTCATTATTGGGGTATTGTGTGTAGATTGATGAGGGAAAAAATTACATTTAGTACATTTTAGAATAAGGCTGTATCGCAACAAAATGTGGAGAAAGTCAAGCATCCTGATGGTATGAGGGTAGAATGTCTTCGCCAGTCTTCCAGTTGTTGGATGACAAATTAAGTGTTATTTCCCAGTTTACTGCTTCAAAGGGAAAACATTTCAGAAACACTGTCTAGTTGTTTCTTTCTCATTCTTCTGTCCAGATGGCTTGAGATAGAAAATATCTGTGAGAAGAAAAAAGAATGCACTGGTAATATCCTGAGAGAAAAGAGCCGCTGGTGATATCCTGAGAGAAGAGAGAGAAGAGACACTGGTGATATCCTGAGAGAAGAGAGACACTGGTGATATCCTGAGAGAAGAGAGAGAAGAGACACTGGTGATATCCTGAGAGAAGAGAGACACTGGTGATATCCTGAGAGAAGAGAGAGAAGAGACACTGGTGATATCCTGAGAGAAGAGAGAGAAGAGACACTGGTGATATCCTGAGAGAAAAGAGAGAAGAGACACTGGTGATATCCTGAGAGAAAAGAGCCACCGGTGATATCCTGAGAGAAGAGAGAGAAGACACTGGTGATATCCTGAGAGAAGAGAGAGAAGAGACACTGGTGATATCCTGAGAGAAGAGAGAGAAGAGACACTGGTGATATCCTGAGAGAAAAGAGAGAAGAGACACTGGTGATATCCTGAGAGAAAAGAGAGAAGAGACACTGGTGATATCCTGAGAGAAAAGAGACACTGGTGATATCCTGAGAGAAAAGAGACACTGGTGATATCCTGAGAGAAAAGAGACACTGGTGATATCCTGAGAGAAAAGAGACACTGGTGATATCCTGAGAGAAAAGAGAGAAGAGACACTGGTGATATCCTGGGAGAAAAGAGACACTGGTGATATCCTGAGAGGAAAGAGACACTGGTGATATCCTGAGAGAAAAGAGACACTAGTGATATCCTGAGAGAAAAGAGAGAAGACACTGGGGATATCCTGAACTAAAAGAAAAAACAAACAAAAGTCATGAGAGAGATATTTTTTAGCAATTTAAACTAATCTGATTCGCGGTTGACTCTGCCATTCCCAATTGAGCTGCAGCAAGCGTTGCAACTTATCCCTCCTCAGGGACAGTAAAGGGAGTGCATTGTTTGCACGTTTGTCTGTGTCGGTGTGCTTGTGTGTGTCGTCTGTGTTGACTTCCTTCAAGAGGTGGAGTGGGACTGTGAACATTGTCCAGGGCAGGTCGTCTAGCATTCTTCAAGACCCAGGATCTCTTCATTGTCGGTTTTGCTTTTCCTGGAGAGCATATTTACTATAAAATGGTGGTAGACAGAGGGATTTTAGGTTCAGTCGTTGACCAGTCCTTCTCTCAATTCAATTCAATTAAATTCAAAAGGTTTTATTGGCATGGGAAAGATATGCATACATTGTCAAATCAAGTGAAATATATAATAAACAAAAGTGAAATAACCCAAAAATTAACAGTAATCATTACACTCACAAAAGTTCCAAAGGAAAATAGACATTTCAAATGTCATATGTCTATATACAGTGTTATGACGATGTGCAAATAGTTAAAGTACAAAATGGAAAATAAATAAACATAAATATGGTTTGTATTTACAATGGTGTTTGTTCTTCACTGGTAGCCCTTTTATTGTGGCAACAGGTCACACATTTTGCTGCTGTGATGGCACACTGTGGCATTTCACCCAATAGATATGGGAGTTTATCAAAACTGGATTGGTTTTCAAATTCTTTGTGGGTCTGTGTAATCTGAGGGAAGTATGTGTCTTTAATATGGTCATACATTTGGCAGAAGGTTAGGAAGTGCAGCTAAGTTTCCACCTCATTTTGTGGGCAGTGTACACATAGCCTGTCTTCTCTTGAGAGCCAGTTCTGCCAATGGTGGCCTCTCTCAATAGCAAGGTTATGCTCACTGTCTGTATGTAGTCAAAGCTTTCCTCAATTTTGCGTCAGTCACAGTGGTCAGGTATTCTGCCACTGTGTACTCTCTGTTTAGGGCCAAATAGAAATCTAATTTGCTCAGTTTTTTTTATTCTTTCAATGTGTCAAGTAATTATCTTTTTGTTTTCTCATGATTTAGTTGGGTCTAATTGTGTTGCTGTCCTGAGGTTCTGTGGGGTCTGTTTGTGTTTGTGAAGAGAGCCCCAGAGCCAGCTTGCTTAGGGGACTCTTCTCTAGGTTAATCTTTCTGTAGGTGATGGCTTTGTTATGGAAGGTTTGGGAATCACTTCCTTTTAGGTGGTTGTAGAATTTAGAACTCTTTTCTGGATTTTGATAATTAGCCGGTATCGGCCTACAGAGAGGATGTTTTTTGGTTGTTTGTCCCATTTTGTGAATTCTTCGTTGGTGATTGGACCCCAGACCTCACAACCATAAAGGGCAATACTCTCTTTCTCCCACTCCCGCTCTCTCTCTCTCTCTCTGAACAGGACATCAAATCTATTGAATTGAAGTTGCTCACTCAGAATGACCCCGGACTAGTCATGAACTTACAGGACAAGAGACAAGAACTGAGGTTGTTTATACATGAAAGAGTGAAGGGTGCGTTGATTAGGTCTCGCTTTGCTACCCTCAAGGATTAGGATGCTCCTAGCGCCTTTAAAAAAAATAAACTAGCGCAGTCGACATTGCAACGCAAACAGATGGTCTGCCTTAGTCTCACTGATGGGAAGGTGACCACGGATGAAGGTGAGATGCGCCAACTTGCCGTGGATTTCTACTCTGCCCTCTATAAGGCGGAGAATTGTGATTCTCTTTGTGCTGAACAGTTGTTACATGGACTTACTCAAATTAGGCCCTGAGCAGAAAGCTGCTTTGGACTCTGACATTACTCTGCAGGAGCTGTCCACTCCAGTTATGCAGCTTTCATCAGGTCGAGTCCCTGGCATCGATGGTTTACCATCTGAATTCTATAAGCACTTTTGGGGGTCGATTGGGGGGGATTTTTATGAAGTGGTGTGTGAATCTTTTATATGGTTTCTCTTCCTGTATCCTGTCAATGTGTTGTGCTTTCATTGTTGCCAAAAAAAAGGTGGATTTGGCTCTTAAAAAACTGGTGACCGGTTGTATTGCTGTATGCAGAATATTACATTATATCCAAGTGTCTTTAAAACAGGTTGAACAAATATCTGGGGCTGTTGGTCCACAAGGATCAGTCGTACATTTGGTGTTGTGTTTTTAGTTGATGTTTAACCATGGTTTTGTTCGTTTGAGTGTTTATTGTGTTGTGGGTTCCAAGACCAAAAAAAGGTTATTTAAAACTCAAACTCTCTCTCTTGCAGCTGTGATTGCACACTGTGGTATTTCACCCAATAGATATGGGAGTTTATCAAAATTGGATTTGTTTTCGAATTCTTTGTGGGTCTGTGTAATCTGAGGAAATATGTGTCTCTAATACAGTCATATAATTGGCAGGAGGTTAGGAATTGCAGCTCAGTTTCCACCTTATTCTGAGGGCAGTGTGCACATAGCTTGTCTTCTCTTGAGAGCCAGGTCTGCCTACGGCAGCCTTTCTCAATAGCAATGCTCACTGAGTCTGTACATAGTCAAATATTTCCTTAATTCTGGGTCAGTCACAGTTGTCAGGTATTCTGCCACTGTGTGCTCTCTGTTTAGGGCCAAATAGCATTCTAGCTTGCCCTGTTTTTTGTAAATTCTTTCCAATTCTGCCTATTTGGTGTTTTACGTTATGCAGGGAGGATATTTTTGCAGAATTCTGCATGCAGTCTCAATTTGGTGTTTGTCCCATTTAGTGAATTATTGTTTGGTGAGCGGACCCCAGACCTCAAATCCATAAAGGGCAATGTGTTCTATAACTGATTAAAGTATTTTTTGACAGATCCTAATTGGTATGTCAAATTTTATGTTCCTTTTGATGGCATAGAAGGCCCTTCTTGCCTTGTCTCTCAGATCTTTCACAGCTTAATGGAAGTTACCTGTGGCTCTGATGTATGTATAGTTTTTTGTGTGCTCTAGGACAGTGGTTTCCAAACTTTTTATAGTCCCGTACCCCTTCAAACATTTAACCTCCAGCTGCGTACCCCCTCTAGCACCAGGGTCAGCGCACTCTCAAATGTTTTTTGCCATCATTGTAAGCCTGCCACACACACACTATATGATACATTTACTAAACATAAGAATGAGTGTGAGTTTTGGTCACAACCCGGCTCGTGGGAAGTGACAAAGAGCTCTTATAGGACCAGGCCACAAATAATAATAATATAATAATCAATCATTTCCTCTTTATTTCCATATGAAACTTTATTTGTTCATAGAAAATTGTGAATAACTCACCACAGGTTAACAAGAAGGGTGTGCTTGAAAGGATGCACATAACTCGGAAACATTGGGTTGTATTGGAGAGAGACTCAGTCTTAAATCATTTTCCACACACAGTCTGTGCCTGTATTTCGTTTGAATGCTAGCGAGGGCCGAGACGTGGTTCCAAAGTGCATCAGTATCTTAACAGAGCATTTTGCCAAGGCAGGATACTCTGAGAGATTCTGATTAAATTCAATTTTCACAGAACCAAAATTTCGATGAGGCTCTCGCTCAGATATCGGTAAGTGGACTGGAGGCAGGGCATGAAAGGGATAACGAATACAGTTGTTTGTGTCGTCCATTTCAGGAAAGTACCTGCGTAATTGCGCACCCAACTCACTCAGGTGCTTCGCTATATCACATTTGACATTGTCCATAAGCTTGAGTTAATTTGCACACAAAACATCATGCAATGATGGAAAGACCTGTGTGTTGTCCTCATTAATGGAGACAGAGAAGAGTTCCAACTTCTTAATCATAGGCAAAATTTTGTCCCCCACATTGAATATAGTTGCGGAGAGTCCATGTAATCCTAGATTCAGATCATTCTGGCGAGGGAAAACATCACCTAGATAGGCCAGTCGTGTGAGAAACTCGTCATCATGCAAGCGGTCAGACAAGTGAAAATTATGGTCAGTAAAGAAAACTTTAAGCTCGTCTCTTAATTCAAAACAACGTGTCAATACTTTGCCCCTTGATAACCAGTGCACGTACAGTGTATGTTGTAAAAGCATTACATGGTCGCTGCCCATATCATTGCATAGTGCAGCAAATATACACGAGAGTTCAGGGGCCTTGCTTTGTTAAAAAAAATTAACAATTTTCACTGTAGTGTCCAAAACATATTTCAAGCTGTCAGGCATTCCTTTGGCAGCAAGAGCCTCTCGGTGGATGCTGCAGTGTACCCAAGTGGCGTTGGGAGCAATTGCTTGCATGCCCGTTACCACTCCACTATGTCTCTCTGTCATGGCTTTTGCGCCATCAATACAGATACCAACACATATTGACCAACAAAGTCCATTTGATGTTACAAAGCTGTCCAGTGCTTTAAAAATATCCTCCCCTGTTGTCCTTAATGGTCTTAATTTTTTTAACCATTTATCCATTCTGGAGCAAACATAATGAGCAGCAGATACGTTTGGCTGCATACGGACCATTAGTGGAATTCCCGCGAGAGAGTAACGGTTAATGTGATTGGATGTTAATTATTTGACTAGGCTACCTGTATTTGACATTGCGTTATTTCGATGAACACTAGATCGTTTAATTTTATTTTTTTGGCAGCAAAATGAGGCTACTCAAGCAAGAAAAAAACCTCATCCAAATGTATAGCCCCGTTGGAAAATATAAATGGACTGTTTGAAAATGTAAAGTAAAAAAAAAAATATATATATATATATATATACACACAGTATATACATATAGGGTGGCTTGCGAAAGTATTCACCCCCCTTGGCATCATTTTTCTTACAACCTGGAATTAACATGGATATTTGGGGAGTTTGTATCATTTGATTTACACAACATGCCTACCACTTTGAAGCTACAACAATTTTTTTATTGTGAAACAAACAAGAAAAAAGACAAAAAACAGAACTTGAGCATGCATAACTATTCACCCCCCCAAAGTCAATACTTTGTAGAGCCACCTTTTGCAGCAATTACAGCTGCAAGTCTCTTGGGGTATGTCTCTATAAGCTTAGGATTTTTGCCCATTCTTCAAGGGAAAACTGCTCCAGCTCCTTCAAGTTGGATGTCTTCCACTGGTGTACAGCAATCTTTAAGTCATACCACAGATTCTCAATTGGATTGAGGTCTGGGCTTTGACTAGGCCATTCCAAGACTGTCACGCCCTGACCATAGTTTGCATTGTTTGTTTCTATGTTTTGTTTGGTCAGGGTGTGATATGAGTGGGCATTCTATGTTGTATGTCTAGTTTGTCTATTTCTATGTGTTTGGCCTGATATGGTTCTCAATCAGAGGCAGGTGTCAGTTTTCTCTGATTGGGAGCCATATTTAGGTAGCCTGTTTTGTATTGTGGGTGTGGGTGATTGTTCCTGTTCCTGTGTTTATGTTCACGTTACGGGACTGTTTCGTCTTCGTTCATTTTGTCGGTTTATTGTTTTTGTTCGTTGTTAAAGTATTCTATTAAAATGGATAATCATCACGCTGCATTTTGGTCCTCCTCTCTTTCGCCCGACGAAGAACGTTACAAAGACATTTAAATGTTTCCCCTTATACCATTTGAGTGTTGCTTTAGCAGCATGCTTAGAGTCATTGTCCTGAAGGAACACATCTCTGGAAGACTGAAACAGGTTTCCCAAAATAATTTCCCTGTATCGCCATTGCCATCATTCATTCCTTCAATTCTGACCAGTATCCCAGTCCCTGCCGATGAAAAACATCCCCACAGCATGATGCTGCCACCATCATGATTCACTGTGGGGATGGTGTTCTCGGGGTGATGTGAGGTGTTGGGTTTGCACCAGACTTAGTGTTTTCCTTGATGGCCAATAAGCCAAATTTCTGTCTCATCTGACCAGAGTACCTTCTTCCATATGTTTGGGGTGTCTCCCACATGCCCTTTGACAAAAACCAAACGTAATTGCTTATTTTTTCTTCAAGCAATGGCTTTTTTCTGGCCACTCTTCTGTAAACTCCAGCTCAGTGGAGTGTTGAGTGTGGCTTAAAGTGGTCCTATGGACAGATACTCCGAGCTCCGCTGTGGAGCTTTGCAGCTCCTTCAGGGTTATCTTTGGTCTCTTTGTTGCCTCTGATTAATAATGCCCTCCTTGCCTAGTCTGTGATTTCTCTTGGCAGGTTTGTTGTGGTGCCATATTCTTTCCATTTTTTAATAATGGATTTAATGGTGCTCTGTGGGATGTTCAAAGTTTCAGATATATATTTTTTAACACAACCCTGATCTGTTCTTCTCCACAACTTTGTCCCTGACCTGTTTGGAGAGCTCCTTGGTCTTCATGGTGTCGCTTGCTTGGTGGTGCCCCTTGCTTAATGGTGTTGCAGACTCTGGAGCCTTTCAGAACAGGTGTGTATATATACACTGAGATCATGTGACAGGACATGTGACACTTAGATTGCACACAGGTGGACTTTATTTAACTAATCATGTGAATTTTGAAGGTAATTGGTTGCACCAGATCTTAGTTAGGGGCTTCATAGCAGAGTGGGTGAATACATATGCAAGCACCACTTTTCCGTTTTTATTTTTTTGGAAATTTTTGAAACATGCTATTTTATAAATTTTACTTCACCAACTTGAACTATTTTATGTATGTCCATTACACGAAATCCCCCCCAAAATCTATTTAAATGACAGGTTGTAATGCAACAAAATAGGAAAATGCCAAGGGGAATGAATACTTTTGCAAGGCACTGTGTATTTTTTTTTTAATGTGAATCACATACTTATTTGGCGTACCCCTGACGGCAATGCGCCTACCCATACCCCTGTTTGGGAACACCTGCTCTAGGTCAACGGTGTTTAGATTAAATGTATATTTGTGGTTCTGGCAAGTGGTCCTTTTTTGGATCGCCCATGATCTTTGTCTTACTGAGAATTACTGTCAAGGCCCAGGTCTGACTAAATCTGTACGGAAGATATAGGTGCTGCTGTAGAACCTCCATGTTGGGGACATAAGCACCAAATCATCATCAAACAGTAGACATTTGACTTCAGATACTAGTAGGGTGAGGCCGGGTGCTGCAGACTGTTCTAGTAGGGTGAGGCCGGGTGCTTCAGACTATTCTAGTAGGGTGAGGCCGGGTGCTGCAGACTATTCTAGTAGGGTGAGGCCGGGTGCTGCAGGCTGTTCTAGTGCCCTCGCCAATTCGTTGATATATATGTTGAAGAGGGTGGGGCTTAAGCTGCATCCCTATCTGACCCCCCTACCCTGTGGAAAGAAATGTGTGTTTTTTGCCAATTTTAACCACACACTTGTTGTTTGTGTACTATATTATAATGTAGTGTCTTTTTTCCCCCAACACCACTTTCCATAAATTTTTATAGCAGACTCTCATGCCAAATTGAGTCAAAATATTTTTTGAAATAAACTAAGCATGAGAAGACTTTGTTTCTGTTTGTTTTTTCAATTAGTGTGTGCAGGGTGAATATGTGGTCTGATGTACGGTAATTTGGTAAAAAGCCAATTTGACATCTGCTCAGTAAATTGTTTTCGCTGAGGGAATGTGTGAGTCTGCTGTTAATGATAATGAAGAGGATTTTCCCAAGTTTGTTATTGATGCATATGTATCTCCCGGTAGTTATTGGGGTTAAATTTGTCTCCACTTTTTTGTATTGGGGAGATCAGTTTTTGCTTCCAAATATTGAGGAAGATGTCAGAGCTGAGGATGTTGTTAAAGAGTTTAAGTGTAGCCAGTTGCAATTTGTGGTCTGTATATTTTATCATTTAATTTAGGATACCATCAACCCCACTGGCCTTTTTGGGTTTTGAATTTTGTCCTGTAGTTCATTCAATGTAATTGGAGAATCCAGTGGGTTCTGGTAGTCTTTAATAGTTGATTCTATGATTTGTATTTGATCATGTATATGTTTTTGCTGTTTGTTACAGAGCCAAAATGATTGGAGAAGTGGTTTATCCATACATCTCCGTTTTGGATAGATAACTCTTCGTGTTATTTATCTAGAGTTTTCCAATATTCCCAGAAGAGGTTAGATTCTATGGATTCTTCAATTGCATTGAGCTGATGTCTGACATGCTGTTCCTTCTCTTTCCGTAGTGTATTTCTGTATTGTTTTAGTAATTCATCATAGTGAAGGCGTAGGCTCAGATTTTCTGGGTCTCTATCTTTGTGGTTGGGTAGGTTTCACACTTTCTTTCTTAGGTTTTTGCATTCTTCATAAAATCATTTGTCATTGTTGTTAATTTTCTTAGGGTGTCTGATTGAATTTTTTTGATATGATAAGGAAGCTGAGAGGTCAAATATACTGTTTAGGTTTTCTACTACCAAGTTTACACCTTCACTATTACAGTAAAACCTTTTGTCCTGGACATTGTCTAGAAGGGATTTAATTTGTTGTTGCCTAATTGTTTTTTGGTAGATTTCTATACTATTTCGCTTCCATCTATAGCATTTCTTAATATTATTCAGTCCCTTTGGCTTTGATGCCTCATGACTGAGCATAGCTCTGTTCAAGTAGAGTATGATTTTGTTGTGATCTGATAGGGGTGTCAGTGGACTGACTGTGAATGCTCTGAGACTCTGGATTGGGGTCAGTGATAAAGTAGTCTAGATTACTACTGACAAGAGATAAGCTATAGATGTACCTACCATAGGAATCCCCTCGAAGCCTACCATTGACTTTGTACATACCCAGCAGCCGACAGAGCTGCAGGAGTTTTGACCCATTTTGTTGGTTAAAGTATGTTATCGTAGTTGTGTCTAGGGTGGAAAATGGGGGAGGGAATGCTGTCACCTCCAGGTAGGTGTTGTCCCCCTGTGTGCTGAGGGTGTCGGGTTCTTGTCCAGTTCTGGCATTTAGGTCACCACAGACTAATCTCACTCACTCACTCACTCACTCACTCACTCACTCACTCACTCACTCACTCACTCACTCACTCACTCACTCACTCACTCACTCACTCACTCAAAAGTTGCTTCATGCTATATAAAATTCCCATTTCACCCGCATATTTGGACTGATTCCAGACCCCTAACGTAACATTCCCTTAACCTGGTCAGGCTGAATGGATTAGCCATGTATCTGTTCCTCCTGACCTATGTCCAGTGTACAGCCCATCGGCGAACCAAATGTCACCACCCTTTTCCATATTCAGTGCACTAATTTTGACCAGGTCCAATAGAGCACTATAGGGAGTACAGTGCCATTTGAAACTCAGAAAACAACTGTCTGTTCTCATCAAACATCCCCATCTCGGAAAACAACTGTCTGTTCTCATCAAACATCCCCATCTCGGAAAACAACTGTCTGTTCTCATCAAACATCCCCATCTCGGAAAACAACTGGCTGTTCTCATCAAACATCCCCATCTCGGAAAACAGCTGGCTGTTCTCATCAAACATCCCCATCTCGGAAAACAGCTGGCTGTTCTCATCAAACATCCCCATCTCGGAAAACAGCTGGCTGTTCTCATCAAACATCCCCATCTCGGAAAACAACTGGCTGTTCTCATCAAACATCCCCATCTCGGAAAACAACTGTCTGTTCTCATCAAACATCCCCATCTCGGAAAACAACTGGCTGTTCTCATCAAACATCCCCATCTCGGAAAACAACTGGCTGTTCTCATCAAACATCCCCATCTCGGAAAACAACTGGCTGTTCTCATCAAACATCCCCATCTCGGAAAACAACTGGCTGTTCTCATCAAACATCCCCATCTCGGAAAACAACTGTCTGTTCTCATCAAACATCCCCATCTCGGAAAACAACTGGCTGTTCTCATCAAACATCCCCATCTCGGAAAACAACTGGCTGTTCTCATCAAACATCCCCATCTCGGAAAACAACTGGCTGTTCTCATCAAACATCCCCATCTCGGAAAACAACTGGCTGTTCTCATCAAACATCCCCATCTCGGAAAACAACTGGCTGTTCTCATCAAACATCCCCATCTCGGAAAACAACTGGCTGTTCTCATCAAACATCCCCATCTCGGAAAACAACTGGCTGTTCTCATCAAACATGCTCATCAAACATCCCCATCCAGGGTGTGGCCCCCAAGGACCTAGGCCTTATATCATATGACTCCCAGGGTATTACTGAGAAATGGCCTCTCAGGTCATAACACAGTGTCTCTTGTAATTCAGGAATGGGGTGAAAGAGGTTTGTTCACCCTGACCTTGAACTCTTTCCCTCTCCTCTTTTTTCATCACTATTTTTCCTGAGAATTCACCTTCTAGTTCAATGCTTGGACATTTCAACATCAGGACACATACACACACAGAGCAAATTGGCCAGTGTTACCTAGTGTTGGTTTTCAGTAACAATTCTAGCTTTAATTCCAATCAGTTAGTTCGATTTATTGCACACATTACTGAAATGCTTGTCCCAGTTTAAATGGTGCAGGTAGTCTCAGGTTGTGGGTGAATAAAAGTCCAACTGTTGAATGTCTGAACTCTGGCTGGGTTACAATATGAATTACACATCACTTTGCAAGCCACCATGATGTGACTAGCAGGCCTGATGTGGCCTGTAAACTAGGTGACATGATGGTGACATGATGATCGATGCCTGGCTGCCGTTTGACAAATACAAATAATCTTACTCTTATCCATAATAATCTCTTCATGTAGGTAGGTAGACTATCTGCACTGTTTCTGCGAGCTGTTGGCTAGAGCGCACGAGGCCATACCAGAGTGGTGCCCATTCGCTATACAACGCAACATTTGTTGTGAGAAAAACATCAGTAGAGTTGAAAATGTGATGGAAACCTGTAAACTTGTTTTTCCTATTCAGTACATGGGAATTTAACTGAAAAGTACATTTTTATGTGCAGGTACATCATGGCGCACAGCCTTTAATCCGCAACATTTCAATTTGATGGAAATACATCTCTGGTGGGAAAATGCACATTGTTTTTATCCAGATTTGAGAATATTTGCATAAAAATCTCTTGCCAATTGGATGGAAACCTAGCTACTGTTATGGCCTCGTACTGACAGTTTCACTGTCTCTTCACGTACTGACTGTTTCACTGTCTCTTCACGTACTGACTGTTTCACTGTCTCTTCACGTACTGACTGTTTCACTGTCTCTTCACGTACTGACTGTTTCACTGTCTCTTCACGTACTGACTGTTTCACTGTCTCTTCACGTACTGACTGTTTCACTGTCTCTTCACGTACTGACAGTTTCACTGTCTCTTCACGTACTGACAGTTTCACTGTCTCTTCACGTACTGACAGTTTCACTGTCTCTTCATGTACTGACTGTTTCGCGGTCTCTTCATGTACTGACTGTTTCACGGTCTCTTCATGTACTGACTGTTTCACGGTCTCTTCATGTACTGACTATTTCACTGTCTCTTCATAATGTCTGAAGAACAATCCAAGAGCCTCATCTTTCTTGAGCCAACCCCATCTCCATCCCAAATGACCCTTCTCCTTGGTTGTGTCCCAAATGGCACTCTATTCCCTTTATACTGCACCATAGGGCTCTGGTCAAATGTAGTGCACTGAATAGGGAATAGGGTGCCATTTGAGACTCATCCTTTTGCTCTCCCGTCCAATCATTTTTTCCCCCTTCAATTTAATTCTCCCCTCTGTCTCCATCCATCAATGAATCATTCCTTTGTGGTTCGCCATTTCCCAAGCCAACCCCTACCCTCGTCCACCCTTCCATGTTCAATATTTAATATGTGTCTAGTGACAAGCCTCTCTTGTTATTGGCACTACAGAACTAATATACGTGTCAGTAGCTCCGCTACTTTACCAGCATCTGACCGAATACTAGGCCGGAGTAATCTTACGTTTATTACAACACAATCATTTGAAGAATGTCATTGTGTATTTTACTGGACTGTATTAGAAAGTGCAGGTCCAGGGAACCGTCCCAAGAGGGCCATGTTTGGCCTAATAGTGCCACATCACTAAGTCAGAGAGTTAAATCTGCCGACTGGTTCACGAATAGACTATGAAAATCAATGTAGCATGTCACACATCATGCCCACAATTTCTATAGAGCTCTATGGGTTAGGGCTAATAGAAGAACTCTGCCATCTACCACATCTGGTTCAGACCATTGTGTCCCAGATGGCCTCTTATTCCCTATGTAGTGCACTATTTTTGACCAGGGCCCAGAGGGATCTGGTCAGATGTAGTGCTCTATGTAGGGATTGGGGAATAGATCATCAATAGATCATCAGCCACAGGCCAGTAACTCTACAGTTTCCAAAGAAAGTAAAGCGGTGCTGATAACTTTGTTGCAGCGCTCTGAGGAGGTCGTACTGCATCTGTAGAGAGCATGATGATGCTTACTACTGTTAGGAGAGTAACTACAGTGTCGTAAACATCCTCTTCAGTCTCCAGTAAAAAAAATAAAAATACGCTAGCTGACTTCTTGTTCATCCAACCATTGACACAAGTACTGAGACACTGTAGACAACTGCATCAAACATTGACAGAGAGTAAGAGAGAGAGACACATAGACATAGAGAGAGATACAGAGACATATAGAGAGAGACAGAGAGAGAAAAAGAGGGAGACACAGACATAGTGAGAGCGAAAGGAGAGACAGAGAGAGAGAGAGACAGACATAGAGAGAGAGATACAGAGACATAGAGAGAGAGATACAGAGACATAGAGAGAGAGATACAGAGACATAGAGAGAGATACAGAGACATAGAGAGAGAGACAGAGAGAAAAAAAGAGGGAGAGAGAGAGACATAGAGAGAGATAGACATAGTGAGAGAGAGACATAGAGGGAGAGAGACACAGAGACATAGAGAGAGATAGAGAGAGATAGACAGAGAGAGAAAAAGAGAGAGAGAGAGAGAGAGAGAGAGAGAGAGAGAGAGAGAGAGAGAGAGAGAGAGAGAGAGAGAGAGAGAGAGAGAGAGAGAGAGAGAGAGAGAGAGAGAGAGAGAGAGAGAGAGAGAGAGAGAGACAGAGGGAGAGAGAGAGAGAGAGAGAGACAGAGGGAGAGAGACAGAGACATAGAGGGAGAGAGACACAGAGACATAGAGAAAGACAGAGAGAGGCAGAGGGAGAGAGACACAGAGACATAGAGAGAGAAACAGAGACACAGAGACAGAGACATAGAGACATAGAGAGAGACAGAGACATATGTAGAGAGATAGTTAACACTAGATAACACTCCTTCCGTGGCCTCATACTGCTCTTAAACGGTAGTAAAACCAAATGCATGCTTTTCAACCGTTCCCTGCCCGCACCCGCCCGCCCGACTAGCATCACTACTCTGGACGGTTCTGACTTAGAATATGTGGACAACTACAAATACCTAGGTGTCTGGCTAGACTGTAAACTCTCCTTCCAGGCTCATATTAATCATCTCCAATCCAAAAATCAATCTAGAATCGGCTTCCTATTTCGCAACAAAGCCTCCTTCACTCACACCGACAAACATACCCTCCTAAAACTGACTATCCTACCGATCCTCGTCTTCGGCGATGTCATTTACAAAATAGCTTCCAATACTCTACTCAGCAAACTGTATGCCGTCTATCACAGTGCCATCCGTTTTGTCACCAAAACCCCATATACTACCCACCACTGTGACCTGTATGCTCTAGTCGGCTGGCCTTCGCTACATATTCGTCGCCAGACCCACTGGCTCCAGGTCGTCTATAAGTCTATGCTAGGTAAAGCTCCACCTTATCTCAGCTCACTGGTCACGATAACAACACCCACCCGTAGCA
Organism: Salvelinus alpinus; assembly: GCF_045679555.1. Lineage (NCBI taxonomy): Eukaryota > Metazoa > Chordata > Actinopteri > Salmoniformes > Salmonidae > Salvelinus > Salvelinus alpinus. The sequence goes on along the minus strand of NC_092088.1, from coordinate 89,071,785 downwards.
CGCGCTCCAGCAGGTATATCTCATTGGTCGTCCCCAAAGCCAACACCTCTTTTGGCCGCCTTTCCTTCCAGTTCTATGCTGCCAATGACTGGAACGAATTGCAAAAATTGCTGAAGCTGGAGACTTATATTTCCCTCACTAACTTTAAGCATCAGCTATCTGAGCAGCTAACCGATCGCTGCAGCTGTACATAGCCCATCTGTAAATAGCCCACCCAATATACCTACCTCATCCCCATATTGTTTTTATTTACTTTTCTCTACTTTTGCACACCAATATTTCTTCTTGCACATCATCTGCTCATCTATTACTCCAGTGTTAATTTGATAAACTATAATTACTTCGCTACTATGGCCTATTTATTGCCTTACCTCCTCACGCCATTTGCACACACTGTATATAAACTTTCTTTTTTTCTATTGTGTTATTGACTGTACGCTTGTTTATTCCATGTGTAACTCTGTGTTGTTGTTTGTATCGTACTGCTTTGCTTTATCTTGGCCAGGTCGCAGTTGTAAATGTGAACTTATTCTCAACTAGCTTACCTGGTTAAGTAAAGGTGAAATAAAAAATTTAAAAATTAAAAATATTATTATTCTGTTAGACGGAGGATACTGAAAAGAGAGGGATGAAGATGTCTGTTGTTTTATTCATGCAGCACATCTGAACTGCTCCTCTTGGCAGGACTTGTAAGTCATCCAGCAGAGAGATGCAGGTGCTTTATGAAAGAGACACATCAAACTCAGACAGACGTGCCAAGCATCACACACACAGATGGCTCAGTCAGACAGGTAGAAAGGAGATGTTGTCTTTGGGCTTCAGGAAGAGTGTTTAGGGGAGTAGCAATGTACAGCATGATTCAACGGAATTCAGAAGTTTCTCTTTACATAGTGCATTTTGTCAGAACAGTTAGAAAGGTGATATATAACAGAAATGCAACAGAGGTTTCAGTGAGGAGGAGGAGGAGGAGTAGGGGGGTGAGGGAGCAGAACATAGCAGAGCAATGGTGACGGGAGGCCGAATGTGGTGATGGCTGCGATGTGGAACAAGGCCCAGGGCACATCCCTGTCTCTCTGTCTCTCTCTGCATGGCTCTCACTATACCCACAGGGTACAAAGCAGCCCTGCGATGCTGCTATGGCTAGCATTTCCTTATTTCTCTCCCAACCAGTCCCAGGTATGAGGGTGTGACATGGCTATTACTGCAACCCAGCTAGAGGGGGGGAGGATGGATAAGAGAGAGTATCTCCCTGATTTGGCAGGCTTGGTGGCATTGTTAAAGTACAAGGCCTGTGTTTGGAGACGGGAGGTAAGAGCTAGCTACGATCAACAGGAAGTGTTTGGAGACGGGACGTCACAGAGAGGTACGAGATAGCTACAATCAACAGGACGTGTTTGGAGACGTCACAGGGAGCATGATAAGAGCTAGCTACGATCGACAGGAAATACTGAGATGACAAGAAAAGCATGTAAGGTTATTCTTCCTGTATTTGGGGTTACCTTTGAACTAGGCTGTGATGTCAGCTCATGCTGTGCATTTATGTTGTTTTCCATCATCTCTCGGGGTAGCATTAAAGGATCAGATTCGTAGAGCGTGTGTATATTTTGAAAAAAGCTCAACTAGCTTGAAATCATAATGTCTGCATTTGGATATGTCTGTGGAGACCAGAAGATCTCCCACTGATTGTTTTAAATGTCTGGGTAACCTTTAATCTGTTATCCTTTTTAATCTACATCATTTGAGACATGTCCCAGGTGCCATGGAAACAGAAAAAGTAATGTCACTATATGCTGATCAATGAAAGATACAAAACAAATCCTATCCTACTCTAATATAACAGGCCAGGAGATCACTGTGAGAGATCCTACCCTAATCTAATATAACAGGCCAGGAGATCACTGTGAGAGATCCTACCCTAATCTAATATAGGGCAGTTTCTCCCATAGGTACAGTATGTCAGGCTGCTGTGACGCATGCAGTCATCACATCAATATATCAACGACTAGTAAACAGGTTGGATAGGTAGGATCCAGAGCAGAACGAGGCCTTAATCCTTTCCCTAATATAGCAGACTGGTGTGTGTGTGTGTGTGTTGTATATGCATGTGTGTCTGTCTGTGTGTGTGTTTGTTGTATCTCTGTGTATGTATGTGTGTGTGTGTGTGCGTGTGTTGTTTTTTAAGCTAATTGGCTATGATTCCCTACTCTTGCTCTCCTGGGAGGGTGTGTTCATTGACTCTTTCTCTCCTGGGAGGGTGTTTCCATTGACTCTTCCTCTCCCGGTAGGGTGTGTTCATTGACTCTTCCTCTCCCGGTAGGTTGTGTTCATTGACTCTTCCTCTCCCGGTAGGTTGTGTTCATTGACTCTTCCTCTCCCGGTAGGTTGTGTTCATTGACTCTTCCTCTCCCGGTAGGTTGTGTTCATTGACTCTTCCTCTCCCGGTAGGGTGTGTTCATTGACTCTTCCTCTCCCGGTAGGTTGTGTTCATTGACTCTTCCTCTCCTGGTAGGGTGTGTTCATTGACTCTTCCTCTCCCGGTAGGGTGTGTTCATTGACTCTTCCTCTCCCGGTAGGGTGTGTTCAGTGACTCTTCCTCTCCTGGTAGGGTGTGTTCATTGACTCTTCCTCTCCCGGTAGGGTGTGTTCATTGACTCTTTCTCTCCCGGTAGGGTGTGTTCATTGACTCTTCCTCTCCCGGTAGGGTGTGTTCATTGACTCTTCCTCTCCCGGTAGGGTGTGTTCATTGACTCTTCCTCTCCCGGTAGGTTGTGTTCATTGACTCTTCCTCTCCCAGTAGGGTGTGTTCATTGACTCTTTCTCTCCCGGTAGGGTGTGTTCATTGACTCTTCCTCTCCCGGTAGGGTGTGTTCATTGACTCTTCCTCTCCCGGTAGGGTGTGTTCATTGACTCTTCCTCTCCCGGTAGGGTGTGTTCATTGACTCTTCCTCTCCCGGTAGGGTGTGTTCATTGACTCTTCCTCTCCCGGTAGGATGTGTTCATTGACTCTTCCTCTCCCGGTAGGGTGTGTTCATTGACTCTTTCTCTCCCGGTAGGGTGTGTTCATTGACTCTTCCTCTCCCGGTAGGGTGTGTTCATTGACTCTTCCTCTCCCGGTAGGGTGTGTTCATTGACTCTTTCTCTCCCGGTAGGGTGTGTTCATTGACTCTTCCTCTCCCGGTAGGGTGTGTTCATTGACTCTTCCTCTCCCGGTAGGGTGTGTTCATTGACTCTTCCTCTCCCGGTAGGGTGTGTTCATTGACTCTTCCTCTCCCGGTAGGGTGTGTTCATTGACTCTTCCTCTCCCGGTAGGGTGTGTTCATTGACTCTTCCTCTCCCGGTAGGGTGTGTTCATTGACTCTTCCTCTCCCGGTAGGTTGTGTTCATTGACTCTTCCTCTCCTGGTAGGTTGTGTTCATTGACTCTTTCTCTCCTGGTAGGGTGTGTTCATTGACTCTTTCTCTCCTGGTAGGGTGTGTTCATTGACTCTTTCTCTCCTGGGAGGTTGTGTCCATTGACTCTTTCTCTCCTGGTAGGGTGTGTTCATTGACTCTTTCTCTCCTGGGAGGTTGTGTCCATTGACTCTTCCTCTCCTGGGAGGTTGTGTCCATTGACTCTTCCTCTCCTGGGAGGTTGTGTCCATTGACTCTTTCTCTCCTGGGAGGGTGTTTCCATTGACTCTTCCTCTCCTGGGAGGGTGTGTCCATTGACTCTTCCTCTCCTGGGAGGTTGTGTCCATTGACTCTTTCTCTCCTGGGAGGGTGTTTCCATTGACTCTTCCTCTCCTGGGAGGTTGTGTCCATTGACTCTTTCTCTCCTGGGAGGGTGTTTCCATTGACTCTTTCTCTCCTGGGAGGGTGTTTCCATTGACTCTTCCTCTCCTGGTAGGGTGTGTTCATTGACTCTTCCTCTCCTGGGAGGGTGTTTCCATTGACTCTTCGTCACCGCAGTGAGGTCCCGGTGTTCGCACCGGGGGACAGGGTCCGGCTCTCGACCCGAAACTGCCCCTCCGCCTGCCCTGTCGGAAGCTGGGTCCGCGGTTTGTGGGGCCATTTAAAGTCCTGAGGAGAGTGAACAAGGTATGTAATAGGTTACAGCTTCCCCCCGATTATCGCATTAACCCCTCGTTCCATGTGTCTCTCCTCAGGCCGGTGGTGACTGGGCCGCTCCAGGAAGCTGAGGTGCGGAAGGTTCCTCCACACCGAGGGGGCCCCGGCGTACTCCGTTCGATCCATCCTGGATTCGAGACGTCGGGCGAGGGGCCTTCAGTACCTCGTGGACTGGGAGGGGTACGGTCCGGAGGAGAGATGCTGGGTTCCGGAGGAGGACGTGTTGGACCCTACTATGCTGCAGGATTTCCACCGTCTCCATCCGGATCACCCTGCGCTTCGCCCTTCGGGGCGTCCCCGAGGCTGGTGTCGGCGCACTGCTGGAGCCGCGCGTCAAGGGCGGGTTACTGTCACGACTTCTGCCGAGGTCAGTTCCTCTCCTTGTTCAGGCGGTGTTCGGCTGTGCCAAGGAGCCAGAACCGGCTGATACCCCAACACACACTGGAAGGGAGAGAGGTCCATTTTTACACACTTTCTTTATTTTTATGTTGGTTTTCGGAGTTTGTAAGCATTTATTAAATAACTCAGTTTATACCAATTTCGTTCTCCTGCGCCTGACTTCCCTGACTTCCCTGCCACCAGCACGCACCCCATTACAGACATTCTAGAACTCTGATTATTCCATTGCATGAGGGTTAGATAGTTATTCTATTATACAAATAGTTATTCTTCAATGAGTCAGACGGTAGGGGTATTTTTTATTTTATTTATTTTATTTAACCTGGGAGGTTGTGTCCATTGACTCTTTCTCTCCTGGGAGGGTGTTTCCATTGACTCTTTCTCTCCTGGGAGGGTGTTTCCATTGACTCTTCCTCTCCTGGTAGGGTGTGTTCATTGACTCTTCCTCTCCTGGGAGGGTGTTTCCATTGACTCTTCGTCACCGCAGTGAGGTCCCGGTGTTCGCACCGGGGGACAGGGTCCGGCTCTCGACCCGAAACTGCCCCTCCGCCTGCCCTGTCGGAAGCTGGGTCCGCGGTTTGTGGGGCCATTTAAAGTCCTGAGGAGAGTGAACAAGGTATGTAATAGGTTACAGCTTCCCCCCGATTATCGCATTAACCCCTCGTTCCATGTGTCTCTCCTCAGGCCGGTGGTGACTGGGCCGCTCCAGGAAGCTGAGGTGCGGAAGGTTCCTCCACACCGAGGGGGCCCCGGCGTACTCCGTTCGATCCATCCTGGATTCGAGACGTCGGGCGAGGGGCCTTCAGTACCTCGTGGACTGGGAGGGGTACGGTCCGGAGGAGAGATGCTGGGTTCCGGAGGAGGACGTGTTGGACCCTACTATGCTGCAGGATTTCCACCGTCTCCATCCGGATCACCCTGCGCTTCGCCCTTCGGGGCGTCCCCGAGGCTGGTGTCGGCGCACTGCTGGAGCCGCGCGTCAAGGGCGGGTTACTGTCACGACTTCTGCCGAGGTCAGTTCCTCTCCTTGTTCAGGCGGTGTTCGGCTGTGCCAAGGAGCCAGAACCGGCTGATACCCCAACACACACTGGAAGGGAGAGAGGTCCATTTTTACACACTTTCTTTATTTTTATGTTGGTTTTCGGAGTTTGTAAGCATTTATTAAATAACTCAGTTTATACCAATTTCGTTCTCCTGCGCCTGACTTCCCTGCCACCAGCACGCACCCCATTACAGACATTCTAGAACTCTGATTATTCCATTGCATGAGGGTTAGATAGTTATTCTATTATACAAATAGTTATTCTTCAATGAGTCAGACGGTAGGGGTATTTTTTATTTTATTTATTTTATTTAACCTTTATTTAACCAGGAAGGGCTCATTGAGATTTAAAATCTCTTTTTCAAGAGCAGCCTGGCCAAGATAGGCAGCACCAAGTCATTACAAAAATTACAGACAGACATGAAAAACTACAAGTAATCTAGTAAAAACCATTGAATTCACAAGAGTATAACAATATCAAAAACAGCAAATTAAAAACATTGACAGGTCAGGGAATCAGCCTCAAAATCCTTCATCAGTGATTTAAAAACACCAATCGGGACAAGTTCTTCCAGTTTAAAATTATTTTGTAAGGCGTTCCAAGACGATGGCGCAGAGTACATAAAATACCTTTTACCAAATTCAGTTCGGATATTTGGAACAGTTAGCAGGATAAAGTCTAGCGAACGAAGAGAGTACCCACCACATTTCTGAACAATAAAAATGCCCAAATAAAAAGGTAGTAAACCCAAAATGGCTTTGTAAATAAAAGTATACCAGTGACTGAGCCTACGAGTGACTAGAGAAGGCCAGCCAACCCTGGTATATAAAGTACAGTGGTGCGTAAGGGTTTTGCAGTTTAAAATAAATCTCAAAGTGCCATGGTAAAGAGTGTCAATTGATCTCAAACACTGAGCGGAAGCATTCATATATAAAATATCCCCATAGTCTAGTAAAGGCATAAATGTAGCTGATACTAGCCTCCTTCTGGCTTCAAAAGAAAAACAGGCCTTATTCCTAAAATAAAATCCCAATTTCAGCTTCAATTTTTTTGTAAGTTGTTGAATATGCAATTTAAAAGAGAGGCCGTCATCAATTAGAATTCCAAGATATTTATATGAGGTTACAACCTCAATCTCCTTGCCCTGACAGGTAGTAATAGGTGATAGGTTCAGAGGTCTATTTCTTGCATTAGAAAACACCATTAGTTTAGTTTTGTCAGTATTGAGGATAAGCTTCAATTGACACAAGGTATGTTGAACAGTATAAAAAGCAGTTTGCAAGTTCTGGAAAGCTTTTGTAAGAGATGAGGCACAACAGTAAATAACAGTATCATCAGCATAAAAATGAAGTTGTGCATTTTGGACATTTTTGTCTAAATCATTTATATAAATAGTGAATAAGAGAGGACCAAGTACAGAGCCTTGGGGCACACCATTCAGGACAGACAATTTGACAGACATGAGCCCATCAAATTGAGTGCACTGAGTTCTATCAGACAGATAGTTAGCAAACCATGCAACTGCATGCTCCGAAAGACCTACACTCAACAATCTCTGCCTTAGTATAGCATGATCAACTGTATCCAAAGCCTTAGAGAGATCAATAAAAAGTGAGACACAGTGCTGTTTTTTGTCAAGGGCTTCAGTGATATCATTTAAAACCTTCATGGCTGCTGTAATTGTGCTATGCTTCTTCCTGAAGCCCGATTGGTACATTGATAAAATAGAGTTAGTAAATAAAAACTCTTTTAGCTGTTCACTTACAAGGGTTTCAAGTATTTTCACCAGGGGTGACAGCTTTGAGATTGGCCTATAATTATTTAAAAGAGTTGGATCTCCCCCTTTTAAAAGTGGTAGGACAAAAGCTGATTTCCAGATCTTTGGAATTTCATTACATTCCAGGGTTAGATTGAACAGATATGTAAGTGGTTCAGCTATGAAATCAGCTGCCAGATTTAAAAAGCAGGGATCCAAAAGATCAGGACCTGCAGGCTTTCTTTGATCTAAGGATTTCAGGGCTTTATGTACCACCTGCACTGAGAATGGCAGAAAGCTAAAAGTTTGACCAGCTCTCACTGGTTCATCCACACAGGGTTGTACAGAGACAGACACCCAACCAATCCCAGATCCCGTGATTCGCTGGAGAAGGAAACTGAGATTTCGTGGAAAAGATCCAGGTGCCTTGTGAGGATCAGGCGACAAGTGTCTTGCTAGCTAATGTTCAATCGCTGGAAAATAAATGCGACGAGCTGAAAGCACATATATACTACCAACGGGACCGCCACCGAGTCATGGCTGAACGACAACATTAAGAACATACAATTGGTGGGTTATACACTCCATCGGCAGGACAGAACAGCAGCCTCTGGTAAGACATGGGCGGAGGCCTATGCATATATGTGAACAACAGCTGGTGCACGATATCTAAGGAAGTCTCAAGGTTTTGCTCACCTGAGGTAGAGTATCTCATGATAAGCTGTAGACCACACTATCTACCTAGAGAGTTTTAATCTGTATTTTTCGTAGCCGTCTACATACCACCACAGACCAATGCTTGCACTAAAACTGTGCTCAATGAGCTGTATACCGCCTTAAGAAAACAGGAAAACTCTCATCCAGAGGTGGCATTCCTAGTAGCCGGGGACTTTAATGCAGGGAAACTTAAATCAGTTTTACCTAATTTCTATCAGCATGTTAAAAGTGCAACCAGAGGGAAAAAAATTCTAGACCACCTTTACTCCTGTAAAAGGAGCACCAAGTCCAGGTCCAAGAGGCTCCTAAATAGTTTCTACTCCCCAGCCATAAGACTCCTGAACAGATAATCAAATGGCTACCCAGACTGTTTGCATTGCCCCACCCCTTTTACACTGCTGCTACTCTCTGCATAGTCACTTTAAATAACTCTACCTACATGTTCATATTACCTCAAGTACCTTGACACCGGAACCCCTGCACATTGACATTGACTCTGTACAAGTACCCCCTGTATATAGCCCCGCTATTGTTATTTACTGCTGCTCTTTAATTATTTGTTATTCTTATCTCTTACTGTTTTTTATTTTATTTAGGTATTTTCTTAAAACTTAATTTTTGGTTAAGAGTGTGAAAGTAAGAATTTCACTCTAAGGCCTACACCGGTTGTATTCGGCGCATGTGACAAATACAATTTGATTTGACAATGTATTATTGCAGTTTAGGCGCAATTTAGATTTTGTCCACTAGATGGCAGCAGCGTATATGCAAAGTGTAAGACTGATCAAATGAACCATTGCATTGCTGTTCAATATGTTGTATCAAGTCTGCCCAAATGTGCCTAATTGGTTTGTTGATAGATTTTCAAGTACATAACTGTGCACTCTCTTCAAACAATAGCATGGTATTATTTCACTGTAATAGCTACTGTAAATTGAACAGTGCAGTTAGATAAACAAGAATGTAAGCTTTCTGCCCATATAAGACATGTGTATGTCCTGGGACATTTTCTTGTTACTTAAAATGTCATGCTAATCACATTAGCGCACGTTAGCTAAACCATCCCGTAGGGGTTGAGTTAATATTACAAATAATCTATTGAATAGACAGATACGATCACTTCTTGTGCTGTTTAAATATACAAGCATGGTTTTTGTATATAGGTTGGAGGTAATATAATACTCCATAAAGGCCTGGTGTTTAGAGATACAAGCATGGTCTTCACAAATAGGTTGGAGGTAATATAAAACTCCATAAAGGCCTGGTTTTTAATAGACTCACATTCCAGGTTTTAAATATATTGCTGGGGTTGCTTCTTAAATGCTACCCTTTTCCCTATACAGTGCACATCTTATGACCAGGGCTGTACACTATAAAGGGAATAGGGTGCATTTGCAACACATATGGGTCATATCCCTTGAGGATTTCCAGACCAATTACAGACCTGCTATTCGTCATTCATTCTAGAATGAATACTTCCATTATTGGATCCCAGTGGTTTTCAGTCAAGAATCCATCCTCAAAACCTTTCTACATCGTCTCACCTCTCAGTACGGCTTAACAAACATTACCCCACTGTGCCTGCTGTTGTAACACAGAGAAACCAGCAAGGAACCCAGCCACCATTGATGCAGTCAGGGACTGCGTCCCAAATTACACCCTATTGCCTACATAGAGCGCTACTTTTGACTAGGGCCCATAGGGGTCTGGTCAAAAGTAGTGCACTTTGTAGGGACTAGGGTGCCATTTTGGATGCAATAGCTCCTTCAGTCAGCGAGAAGCTATTGACAGCTTTATGTTGACTAATGGAGAAAAAACATCCACCACCAGAAAGACAGAAACAGCAGAGACCCAGGTTTAAAAAAAAAGTTAAAGGCACACAACTTGATTTGAATTAGCACCACTGAGTCTCTGCGCAGCAGTAAACAGCTCCCGGTGGAAAACTATATTGTACCTTTTACAGAGATAAGTGCTTCTCCAGTCTTTGCCTGGCTGAATAAAACTAGGTTGTGCAGTTCTGTTGGGGTTCTCTAACTCTAAGGCCTATCTGGCCCACATCCCCTGCCTTCATTTTCTGTGTTGTCAACTTGTCTAGACAGTTGGGCATTGGAACATAGCTGTCTATTGTACATACAGTAATTAACTCCAACAATGGCTCCGGAGAAGAAGGCTGACATTGTACATGTCCCCAAACAATTGTATTTTTTTGTTTTAGTATTTGTGTTGTTTGCAACTTATTTTTTTACCTATTTTTTACATAATGTTGCCGCTACCTTATCCTATGACAGAAAATAAATTCTGGACATCAGGACTGCGATTACTCACCACGGACTGGCAGAATCCTTTTTTTCCTTTAACGAGTCTGACGAGCCTGACGCTAATTATATACTGCTTTCTCGGGAACAGGCCCAGATCCCCGTGATTTGCGTGAAGAGACGGAGAAAAAGGGGCCAGTCTGCGGGCTGCTTTCAAAGAATTTGTAGGTGATCGAATGAACACCCACTTCCTTCCAGTCTGCTAGCAAACGTGCAATCTTTGGAGAATTAAATCGATGACCATCGCGGAAGAAATCGATGACCATCGCGGAAGATTAAACTACCAACGGGACATTCAAAACTGTAATATCTTATGTTTCACAGAGTTGTGGCTGAACGACGACACTAACAACATACAGCTGGCTGGTTATATGCAGTACTAGCAGGATAGAACAGCGATGTCTGGTAAGATAAGGGGTGACGGACTGTGTATTTTTGGAAATAACAGCTGGTACACGATATCTAAGGAAGTCTCGAGCTATTGCTCGCCTGAGGTAGACTATCTCATGATAAGCTGTAGGCAATACTATGTACCTAGAGAGTTTATCTAGATTTTTCATAGCTGTTTTACATACCACCACAGACTGAGGCTGGCAATAAGACAGCATTGAATGAGCTGTATTCCGCCATAAGCAAACAAGAAGACGGTCACCCAGAGGCGGCGCTCCTAGTAGGTGGGGACTTGAATTCATAGAAACTTTAATATGTTTTACCTCATTTCTATCAGCATGTTAAATGTGCAACCAGAGGGCAAAAAATTCTGGACCATCTTTACTCCACACACAGACACGCATACAAAGCTCTCCCTTGCCCTCCTTTTGGGAAATCTGACCATAATTCTATCCTCCTGATTCCGGCTTACAAGCTAAAATGAAAACAGGAAACACCAGTGACTAGATCAATAAAAAATTGGTCAGATGAAGCAGATGCTAAGCTACAGGACTGTTTTGCTAGCTCAGACTGGAAAATGTTGCAGGATTCCTCCAATGGCATTGAGGAGTACACCACATCAGTCATTGGCTTCATCAATAAGTGCATCAATGATGTCGTCCCCACAGTGACCATACGTACATACCCCAACCAGAAGCCATGGATTACAGGCAACATTCGCACTGAGCTAAAGGCTAGAGCTGCCGCATTCAAGGAGCAGGACTCTAACCCGGAAGCTTTAAAGAAATCCTGCTATGCTCTCCAACGGACCATCAAACAGGCAAACCGTTAATACAGGACTAAGATCAAATCGTATTACACCCGCTCTGACGCTCGTTGGATGTGACAGGGCTTGCAAACCATTTCAGACTACAACGGGAGCACAGCCGAGAGCTGCCCAGTGACGCGAGCCTACCAGACGAGCTAAACTACTTCTATGATCGCTTTGAGGCAAATAACACTGACACATGCATGAGAGCACCAGCTGTTCCGGAAGACTGTGTGATCACGCTCTCTGCAGCCAATGTAAGTAAGACCTTTAAATAGGTCAACATTCACAAGGCCGCAGGGCCAGATGGATTACCAGGAACATGACATGTTTTAAGTAGACCACAATAGGGCCTGTGCCCAAGAACACTAAGATAACCTGCCTAAATGACTACTGACCCGTAGCACTCACGTCTGTAGCTATGAAGTGCTTTGAAAGGCTGGTCATGGCTCACATCAACACCATTATCCCAGAAACCCTAGGCCGTGTGATGCCAGGACAACAACATCTCCCTCAATGTGATCAAGACAAAATAGATGATTATGGACTACTGGAAAAAGAGAACTGAGCACGCCCCCATTCAAAATTGATGGGGCTGCAGTGGAGCAGGTTGAAAGCTTCAAGTTCCTTGGTGTCCACATCACCAACAAACTATCATGGTCCAAGCACACCAATACAGTCCAAGCACACCAATACAGTCATGAAGAGGGCACGACAAAACCTCTTCCCCCTCAGGAGAGTGAAAAGATTTGGCATGGGTCCTCAGATTCTCAAATGGTTTTACATCTGCACCATCGAGAGCATCCTGACTGGTTGCATCACTGCCTGGTATGGCAACTGCTCGGCCACCGACCGTAAAGTACTACAGAGGGTAGTGCGAACGGCCCAGTACATTACTGGGGACAAGCTTTTTGCCATCCAGGAACTCTATTCCAGGCGGTGTCAGGGGAAGGCCCTAAAAATTGTCAAAGACTCCAGCCAACCTAGTCATAGACTGTTCTCTCTGCTACCGCACGGCAAGTGGTACTGGAGCGCCTAGTCTAGGTCCAAGAAGATTCTAAACAGCTTCTACCCCCAAGAAATAAGACTCCTGAACATCTAATCAAATGGCTACCACTGCTACTCTCTGTTATCATCTGTGCATAGTCACTTTAATAACTCTACCTACATGTACTGTACATATTTCTTCAACTAACCGGTGCCCCTGCACATAGACTCTGTACCGGTACCCCCCTGTATATAGTCTCGCTATTGTTATTTTACTATTGCTCTTTAAGTACTTGTTACTTTTATTTCTTATTCTTATCCGTATTTTTAAAACTGCCTTGTTGGTTAGGGGCTCGTAAGTAAGCATTTCCCATTGTATTCGGAGCATGTGACTAATAACATTTGACTTGATTTTTGATTTGATTTGAGATATGGGGTCAGTCTCTAAATGGGGACCACCGATTTGGAGAACTTAGCCTTCCTTCCCCCTCATATTTTCTTAGACATTGTGGATGTCTACAAGTTTAACTCTGGAGAGGGAGAAGGCAGGGTTGATCCGCTTGGAAGTCTTCTACCCTGAAAATTCTCAGAAGGAATGGGGAATCTGTTCCTGTTCAACTTCTCTGGCCACGTCGGAACGCCATGATGGAATGTCCATTATGATGTATGGCCCAAGACTGTCACATTGAAATTCTTCTGCCTGGTCTTCTGATGCCACAGACTGTAGCAGGTATGTGATGAATGTCTGGCCTACATTTCAGACATAAGTGCTCCCATAGATTACTGCAACACTTCGGACACTGCACTGGCACGAATGTGTTTTGATGACACCTCATCTTTCTTCTGTCTCATCTCTTACCCCCCCCCCCCCCCAATATTCCACAGACCTTTTGACAAATAGGGCAAAAAAAGTATCCAATCAGATTTCCATTTGAGAGAAAGAAGATTGAGAGAGTGAAGGCTTGAAGGAGGATAGACTGAATGCTCCAGGGGTATATTTAGTGACTGTGGACCACACCTTGGTTCAAAACTATTTGAAATAGTTTCAGATACTTTCAGGGTTTGCTTTAGGCTGCCTATAGTGTCGGGTGGACACAATATCAGGGGTTTAATATCAGGCGTTTAATATTAGGTGTAAAGAACCATCAGACTACTCCTGCTGATGTCTTGATGGTCCCACCCCCCACTCCTACTCCCGAGCCAACCTACTCTGGACGTGTGCACGCGCACGCACGCACGCACGCACGCACGCACGCACACACACACACACACACACACACACACACACACAGACACAGCTGGGAATTATTTGGGCTTTAGCAGAACTTCAGTGGACTAATGAGGGTATTTACCCCTGGGTCATGACCTGAGTTGACCCCTGACCTATACAAGCCACTGATACCTGATGGGGATTTTGACAGGGACTGGCCCAGACACACAGTGTGTATCCCAAATGTCTTGCTATTCCCTATATAGTGCACTACTTTTGACCAGAGCGCTATGGTCAAAGGTAGTGCACTAGAGAATGGGGTGTCATTTGGGGCTCACAGGTTTGCCAGAGCAGTGACCTCCAACCAGCTCTGACTGATTGGAAAAGGATGATTGGATGATTGTTATCCACAGAAGGAGTCACATCTCCTTTTGTTTAACAAGAGTAGGAAGTATGTTGTAATTAAAAAGCACAGGGACAGACGAAAGGCCGTCAGAGACGGAGAAATAGAGAGGCTGGAACACTCTCTCCTCTCTGCTGCTCTGCGGTTTGCCTTAAAGACTACCCATTGACTTCTCATAAACAACATACTTGTTACCGCTGCTACTGTTTTCCATTTATTATAACTATTTTGCCACCTCGAATTAATCCACATTCCACATCAGCAAGAAACACTCCACGAAGATTGCATGTTCGTGGGTTTCTGTTACCCCGAATGCCCTTTGAGCTAACTGAATAGTCAATATGATAATTGAGTGTTGTTTTTAATGGAAGTTTGATTATTTTAATCAGTTTGTCTCTTTCATTAAATCTGAAAAGCTTAATAAGAGAGTCAGGGAGTGCCAGGTCTGCATTTACTATCATGATATCACTAGAACATATACAGCTACAATACAATGGTAAAGCATATGATTTCTTCTCTCTATCGCTGTCTCTCTTTCTCCCCTCCAACTCTCTCTCTCTCCTGCATCTCCATCTCTCCATCTTTCTCTCTCCCTATCTATCCTGCATCTCCATCTTTCTCTCCTGCCTCTCCATCTCTCTCTCCTGCCTCTCCATCTCTCTCTCTCCTGCCTCTCCATCTCTCTCTCCTGCCTCTCCATCTCTCTCTCTCCTGCCTCTCCATCTCTCTCTCTCCTGCCTCTCCATCTCTCTCTCTCCTGCCTCTCCATCTTTCTCTCCTGCCTCTCCATCTCTCTCTCCTGCCTCTCCATCTCTCTCTCCTGCCTCTCCATCTCTCTCTCTCCTGCCTCTCCATCTCTCTCTCTCCTGCATCTTTCTCTCCTGCCTCTCCATCTCTCTCTCTCCTGCATCTTTCTCTCTCTCTCCTGCATCTTTCTCTCCTGCCTCTCCATCTCTCTCTCTCCTGCATCTTTCTCTCTCTCTCCTGCATCTTTCTCTCCTGCCTCTCCATCTTTCTCTCCTGCCTCTCCATATCTCTCTCTCCTGCATCTCCATCTCTCCATCTTTCTCTCTCCCTATCTTTCCTGCATCTCCATCTTTCTCTCCTGCCTCTCCATATCTCTCTCTCCTGCATCTCCATCTCTCCATCTTTCTCTCTCCCTATCTTTCCTGCATCTCCATCTTTCTCTCCTGCCTCTCCATATCTCTCTCTCTCTTTCTCAATTTCAGTTCAATTCATTTTAAGGGCTATATTGGCATGGGAAACACATGTTAACATTGCCAAAGCAATTGAAGTAGATAATAAACATAAGTGAAATAAACAATAAAAGATTAACAGTAAACATTACACTCACAGAAGTTCCAAAATAATACATGGCATATGTCTATAGACAGTGTTGTAATGATGTGCACATAGTTCAAGTACAAAAGGGAAAATAAATAAACATAATATGGATTGCATTTACAATGTTGTTCGTTCTTCACTGGTTGCCCTTTTCTTGTGGCAAAAGGTCACAAAATGTGCTGCTGTGATGGAACACTGTGATATTTCACCCAGTAGATATGGGAGTTTATCAAAATTGGGTTTGTTTTCTAATTCTTTGTGGATCTGTGTAATCTGAGGGAAATACGTGTCTCTAATATGGTCATACATTTGGCATGAGGTCTCTCTCTCTGTCTCTCGCTCTTTCTCTTTTTCTTTTGCTCTGTCTCTGTTTCTCTCACTCTCTGTTTCTCTGTCCTCTCTCTCTGTCTTCTGTCTCCATCTGTGGAATGTCAACCCATTAAATGTTCAGTGTGTCTGCTCAGAGTCAGACATGAGTAATGGATGAGGCCAGGTGAAGCATGGTGTTCAACCTTCTGAGACTGCTGCCATTTGTTCTGAAGAGGATCAATGAAGAGAAACAGTCTTCATCACCTCCAAAGATGATGAACAAATGTCTCAATGGACATCTCACAGATGTAGGATCTTAATTTGATCACCCTGTTGTTGCATGAAATGTCCTGCACGGCAGAAAATGCAAACTTGGGGTGTATTCAAGGTTTAAAAAGGATTCTAAAGTTAGTAATTTCCACTAAAATGACTTGATTTGCCCTAACTAAAAATTAATCAACCCATAGAAAAATGTCCATTCATTATAATGCACCTTTCCTGTGGCTGCAGGATTATTTTCCTGCTGTGGAAAACTGCTCAAATTAAGATCCTACATCTGTATTCCTCAGCAATGGTCTGGGCTCCCCTATAACCTTTCTGTAGAAAATAGGATACTTGGTCGTTCATGGTAATGTTTAATTCATTAATAGACTTTTGGAATCTATGGAATTTTAATTCAAGACTAACACAATTAAACTTTGGTAATGTATTGCAAGTAAACTCAAAGGATGATAAACAGCTGCTGTGGAATGTTTCATTCTTAGTGGCTGAAGTGACCTTGCTGGTGAGAAAAAAGCAACATAATGATGTTTGTCTTGGGACCTCTAAAAACACATTGAAGCAGTAGGAGTTCATCATTTCTCTGAAATGATGCAATAGATAGCAGACTTCCATCTCATTGTGATGTCTCTGCTGGAGGGGTGGGAGATTAGCAAGCTGTAGACCTATAGGAGACAATTAGTGCTCAGCGATTAGTGCTTTTTGAAGTCAGTTCTGTTTCATTTAGATTATAATTATATTATTATTTCAGTTTAGATTTTTCTTTAAACATTAAATGCACAATGAATTACAGTACATGGGTTGAATACTGTAACACAGAATAAAACAATTAATAAATGCCCCATGATTGTACTAACTGCTCATTACCGTTTACTTATTAACCATCATTTATTCACATTACTTTACATTAATAAAACATTACAGTTGTTGTGTAGATTACATTTGTTTTATTTGATGACTTTATTATTTCATTCCAAGTCATCATCTCATCTCTATAGAGCTGCTCCCTACCGTATGCTGTCTGACAAAATCACTATTTTAGTAGTTCTTCAAAGTAAGTAACACATGCTTTTATGACTGCTGAATACCAACTATCAATCACTTAGATCACATATTTTCAGGTAGAAATACCTTGTGAAGCAACAGCTCTCTGCTGCTCTCCATCACACATTCTTGTAAAGGTTTTCTTCCTGGGGTGAAGGAGAGGACCAAAATGCAGCGTAGCCAGTGCTCAACATGTTTAATTTATAAGAACAAGTGAACACTACAAACAATTTACAAAATAACAAACGTGCAAAACCGATACAGACCTATCTGGTGCAGAACACAAACACAGAGACAGGTAACAACCACCCACCACGAACACAGTGAAACAACCTACCTAAATATGACTCTTAATTAGAGGAACGCAAAACACCTGCCTCTAATTAAGAGCCATACCAGGCAACCCTAAACCAACATAGAAACACACAACATAGAATGCCCACCCAAAACTCACGCCCTGACCATCACACACATACAAAACAACAGAAAACAGGTCAGGAACGTGACAGAACCCCCCCCTCAAGGTGAGAACGCCGGGCGCACCAGCACAAAGTCCAGGGGAGGGTCTGGGTGGGCATCTGACCACGGTGGTGGCTCAGGCTCCGGACGCTGTCCCCACACCACCATAGTCACTCCCCGCTTCTGTATCCCCCTCCCAATGACCACCCTCCAACTAAAACCACCTAAATGAAGGGGCAGCACCGGGATAAGGGGCAGCACCGGGATAAGGGGCGGCAGGTCCTGGCTGAGGAACTCTGGCAGGTCCTGGCTGAGGGACTCTGGCAGGTCCTGGCTGAGGGACTCTGGCAGGTCCTGGCTGAGGGACTCTGGCAGGTCCTGGCTGAGGGACTCTGGCAGGTCCTGGATGAGGGACTCTGGCAGGTCCTGGATGAGGGACTCTGGCAGGTCCTGGATGAGGGACTCTGGCAGGTCCGGGCTGAGGGACTCTGGCAGGTCCGGGCTGAGGGACTCTGGCAGGTCCGGGCTGAGGGACTCTGGCAGGTCCGGGCTGAGGGACTCTGGCAGGTCCGGGCTGAGGGACTCTGGCAGGTCCGGGCTGAGGGACTCTGGCAGGTCCGGGCTGAGGGACTCTGGCAGGTCCGGGCTGAGGGACTCTGGCAGGTCCGGTCTGGCGGAAGGCTCTGGCTGATCCGGTCTGGCGGAAGGCTCTGGCTGATCCGGTCTGGCGGAAGGCTCTGGCTGATCCGGTCTGGCGGAAGGCTCTGGCTGATCCGGTCTGGCGGAAGGTTCTGGCTGATCCGGTCTGGCGGAAGGCTCTGGCTGATCCGGTCTGGCGGAAGGCTCTGGCTGATCCGGTCTGGCGGAAGCTCTAGCGGCTCCTGTCTGGCGGACGGCTCTAGCGGCTCCTGTCTGGCGGACGGCTCTGTAGGCTCATGGCAGACGGGCGGCTTTGCAGGCTCATGGCAGACGGACAGTTCAGACGGCGTAGGGCAGACGGGCAGTTCAGACGCCGCTGGGCAGACGGGCAGTTCAGGCGCCGCTGGGCAGACGGCAGACTCTGGCCGGCTGAGACGCACTGTAGGCCTGGTGCGTGGTACCGGAACTGGAGGTACCGGGCTGAGGGCACGCACCTCAGGGCGAGTGCGGGGAGAAGGAACAGTACGTACAGGGCTCTGGAGACGCACAGGAGGCTTGGTGCGTGGTGCCGGAACTGGAGGCACTGGGCTGGAGACACGCACCATAGGGAGAGTGCGTGGAGGAGGAACAGGGCTCTGGAGATGCACTGGAAGCCTGGTGCGTGGTGTAGGCACTGGTGGTACTGAGCTGGGGTGGGAAGGTGGCGCCGGATATACCGGACCGTGAAGGAGGACACGTGCTCTTGAGCACCGAGCCTCCCAAACCTTACCAGGTTGAATGGTCCCCGTAGCCCTGCCAGTGCGGCGAGGTGGAATAGCCCGCACTGGGCTATGCAGGCGAACCGGGGACACCACCTGTAAGGCTGGTGCCATGTACGCCGGCCCGAGGAGACGTACTGGAGACCAGATACGTTGGGCCGGCTTCATGGCACTCGGCTCGATGCCCAACCTAGCCCTCCCAGTGCGGCAAGGTGGAATAGCCCGCACTGGGCTAAGCACGCGTACTGGGGACACCGTGCGCTTTACCGCATAACACGGTGTCTGCCCGTACTCCCGCTCTCCACGGTAATCACACACCTCAGGGCGAGTACCGTGTATGCTACGCCAAACCAACATCTCTCTCTCTTCGCTCTCCCCCAATATCACCAACAACTCATCAAATGTCTCATAATCTCCCATCCTTTCACTTTCCTCCAATCTGTCCAATAACTCCTCCACATTCTCCGACTCGTACCTCAATTTAGCCCACTGCTCCTTCTGGTAAGCACGGGGAACTGGCTCAAATCTCCCACTTGACCCAGCCATACTCCCCGTGTGCCCCCCCCCAAGAAATTTTTGGGGGAGCCTCTCGGGCTTCCAGCCACTCTGCCTTGCTAGTTCCCGCTGCTGCTGCTGCTGTCGCCGTTGCTTGTTGCCACGCTGCTTGGTCCGGGTTTGGTGGGTGGTTCTGTAAAGGTTTTCTTCCTGGGGTGAAGGAGAGGACCAAAATGCAGCGTAGCCAGTGCTCAACATGTTTAATTTATAAGAACAAGTGAACACTACAAACAATTTACAAAATAACAAACGTGCAAAACCGATACAGACCTATCTGGTGCAGAACACAAACACAGAGACAGGTAACAACCACCCACCACGAACACAGTGAAACAACCTACCTAAATATGACTCTTAATTAGAGGAACGCAAAACACCTGCCTCTAATTAAGAGCCATACCAGGCAACCCTAAACCAACATAGAAACACACAACATAGAATGCCCACCCAAAACTCACGCCCTGACCATCACACACATACAAAACAACAGAAAACAGGTCAGGAACGTGACAATTCTTCTCTTCTCTCTCTCTGTGTCTGCCCCGCACTAACCTATCATGGCAAGCCTTGAAGAAACACACAGACTGGACAAGTGGGCGTACAATGGATTATGGTCATTGTAGTTAATTACCACGCTTTCTGTGCTAAACTGTGTAGAATATTGTCTGTGCCTCAAAACCTAATGTATACCTGCCCCACCACTCCACCCTGGACTTGAACAGCCTTTACAACCAGGTCCACCTCTACAAGGCAGCAATCCCAACTTTTTCCAGGACCCTGAAGGACATCACCCTCAACTGTAGCCCCAGCAGCTCACACAGGTGCAACAGAGAACAGACACCCCTCCCAAACCAGCGAGACACCCTCCCAGACCTGCAAGACCTCCTCCCGAAGGACCTGCACAGAGAGAACCCAGGCCAAGAGTACTTACACCCAGACCACAGCATCACCAACCACACCCCAACCAGCTAAGAACACCCCAAGCAAATCCTGGCCAGACCCTATATGCCCCCCCATTTCAGAGCTATGCCCCTTCTGCCCAGCCCATGCCCCCCACCCCTGTGGCAAGGACCTCAACATGACAGCAGGACATATGACCAGGCCGTGAGCACCTACTGTGATGGTCCGGGCCTAAACCACACAAAAACAACACTATACACTATAGAGCTAATCTCTTTAACATCATCCTCAGCTCTGGCATCTTCCCCAATATTTGGAACCAAGGACTGATCACCCCAATCCACAAAAGTGGAGACAAATTTGGCCCCAGTAACTAACTGGTGGATATGCATCAACAACAACCTTGGGAAAATCCTCTGCATTATCAGTAACAGCAGACTCATACATTTCTTCAGTGAAAACAATGTACTGAGCAAATCTCAAATTGTCTTTTTACCAAATTACCGCACGACAGACCACGTATTCACCCTGCACACCCTGATTGACAAACAAACACATCAACACAAAGGCAATGTCTTCTCATGCTTTGTTGATTTCAAAAAAGCTTTAGATTCAATATGGCATGAGGATCTGCTATACAAATTGATGGAAAGTGGTGTTGAGGGAAAAACGTACAACATTATAATATCCATGTACAAAAAAATTGCAAAAAACAAAACACATTTCTTTCCACAGTGCGGGGGGTGAGACAGGGATGCAGCTTAAGCTCCACCCTCTTCAACATATATATCAACGAACTGGCGAGGGCACTAGAACAGTCTGCAGCACCCAGCCTCAGCCTACTAGAATCTAAATTCAAATGTCTACTGTTTGCTCATGATTTGCTGCATCTGTCCCCAATCAAGGAGTGCCTACAGCAGCACCTAGATATTTTGCACAGATTCTGTCATACCTGGGCCCTAACCGTGAATCTCAGTATGAGAAGAATAATGGTGTTCCAAAAATTGTCAAAATCAAATTTCTTTATTAATCCCTTTACACATCAGCCGATGTCACAAAGTCCTATACATAAACCCAGCCTAAAACTCCAAACAGCAAGCAATGCAGGTGTAGAAGCACAGTGGCTAGGAAAAACTCCCTAGAAAGGCCAGAACCTAGGAAGAAACCTAGAGAGGAACCAGGCTCTGAGGGGTGGCCAGTCCTCTTCTGGCTGTGCCGGGTCGAGATTATAACAGTACATGGCCAAGATGTTCAAACATTCATAGATGACCAGCAGGGTCAAATAATAACAATACCAGTGGTTGTAGAGAGTGCAACAGGTCAGCACCTCAGGAGTAAATGTCAGTTTGCTTTTCATAGCCGACCAGTTGCCAGGACCACGAAAACAAATTCCATCTAGACACCATTACCCTAGAGCACACAAAAAACGATACATACCTCGGCCTAAACATCAGCGCCACATGTAACTACCATAAAGCTGCGAACGATCTGAGAGACAAGGCCAGAAGGGCCTTCTATGCCATCAAAAGGAACATAAAATTCAACATACCAATTAGGATCTTGCTAAAAATACTTGAATCAGTTATAGAACCCACTGCCCTTTATGGTTGTGAGGTCTGGGGTCCGCTCACCTCTCTGAAATGTTTTGCCGTCTAAATTTCCCTTACTTCACAACCACCTCCAACACCCCCTGAGATTGACTAGACTCCAAAACCAGAAGTTACATTCATCCATTTTCCACACCCTGATATCTCTCAGTAGCTGCATACCTCTTTTAATTTGACGTGATTTTTATTATTCGATTATGAATGCATGACGGGAGGTAGGTCTGGTAAGAATAATGGCATAAATCTAGAGCCTCACTGATTTTACGAGACAGGCTGTACATTTGTTATGAATTATGTCCACTGCTTTTATCCTGTGGCACTCTCTCTTGGCCAGACAACCACACCCTCGCTGAGAAGAAACGTTTTGAAACTCCACTAAGTTTCTTAGGACTAGTTTTTATTTCTAAAAAGTAATCAGAGGTTAATAATGTATGCCACACACACACACACACACACAAATACACTATGGCCAAACGGAGCATGAAGCCAAATCAGAGATAATAAATATTTTCATAATTTGTGAACGAGTTCCCCTTTCAGCAAGGAGGAAATAGTAAAATAACATGGATTGCGTCTCATTGGCTTGGTCCACCCAAAGTCAACAGGATTATGGACTGAGAAAGCAGAGAGATTCATAATCTAATTGTACAGAATAACTGGTGACTGCACAGGGAGAGCATACATTTATTTTAATCACACTTCTTCCATTGGAGGCATGTAAAAGAGAGTAGATAGTAAATGTTTTCATGGATCCACCTGTACCCGAAAATCCGAGACCCGATCTGGCACCCGAGGGGTTCCGGATCCAGAATTCAAAATAATGTCACGGGTCTGAGTCGGATCTGATTGTCACAGGTCTCGGGTATGTGTAATTTGAACTTTGTCCAGAATGTCCATACAGATCTTAACAGACTACTGCAGTAGAGAGAGAGATGTTAAAATTGATCCTGCTGCTTTTGCTTTCGTGACAGTGGAACATGGTGCTTGTAGCTTGTTGTTGGCCAATCAGAAGACATCAACGAGGCAATAGGTTACAGTCATAGAGCCTCCGTGTGGCAAAAGTTAGGAGGTATCTAATCAATGGAAGATGGAATTATAATGACAGAATTAAAAGTAAATTTCTACGGTATCATTGACCCTAAACTGGACGGTTGCTGCTAGCGTGCGCCAATGTGACTAGAATGGCATTGTAACAGCCAACTTTCCAGGACATAGACATGTCTTATACGGGCAGAACGCTTAAATTCTTGAATTCTAAATGCACTGTCCAATTTACTGTAGCTATTACAGTGAAAAAAGTCCATGCTATTGATTGAGGAGAGTGCACAAAAACAAAAACGCTTTTATCACTGCAACTGGTTTGATACATTCACCTCTGAAGGTAAATAATGTACTTACGTTCAGCAATCTTGCTCTGATTTGTCATCCTGAGGGTCCCAGAGATAGAAGGTAGCATTGTTTTGTTTGATAAAATCAATTTTTATATTCAAATGTAGGAACTGGGTTCTACAGTTTGAACCCCTGCTGTCCCCTGCTGTTTTTCATTGTATTTTCTTTTACCAGCTCTAATGTGTTATATTCTCCAACATTGATTACACATTTCCACAAACGTCAAAGTGTTTCCTTCCAAATGGTATCCAAGCATATGCATATCCTTGCTTCAGGTCCTGAGCTACAGGCATTAAGATTTGGGTATGTCATTTT
This sequence comes from Salvelinus alpinus, assembly GCF_045679555.1. NCBI lineage: Eukaryota > Metazoa > Chordata > Actinopteri > Salmoniformes > Salmonidae > Salvelinus > Salvelinus alpinus. The sequence continues at coordinate 89,048,053 of NC_092088.1, read as the reverse complement.
AGGCGAAAACGACCAAGACCCGACATTAACACAGGCATGATGACAAACATTAGTGAAAAACTAAAATGTTCAGCAAAAAAATCTTCCCTTGTGAAGTACTGAGATTACTGTGTGTTGGTCGTTCGAAGTCAACAACGCCATCATCCAAGTTTGTGGGCATGCCCCATCTACATAGCGAGAGGTATCTGCATTCGCTATGATTGCCGGAGTTTGTTGTTCACTATGAGCAGATGAATACACAGGAAGTCGAAACTTCCCGATTTTACCAGTGAAATTAAAATGCCTTCAGTATAGCTTGTGGTTTGGAGAATTTGTACGTTTATGTTAAAACGTCAATTTAATATTCTGAAAGGAGTTGTTGTTATTTGTAAATGTAGGATGAGAAAGTGCATGATACACTGCAGCCTCAATTAGCCTAGCTAGCTTATCCTGGTTTGATGCAGTCAAGACAGGTAGTACAGAATCGTATTTGATTATAAATAACCTAGCTATGGCAGCTTTTAGTCTACTATAGAGCAAATCAGCTTAGTTATTTGCGGTGTCTGCTCTCTCCCTCCCTCTCTCCTCCCTGCTCCCTCTGCTGCCTTCTAGAGCAGCACCTCTCGCGCTTTATCAGCTCTGGTTAATAATGTATCTTAAAAAATGACTTTTCTGCTGTTTCCCTCACTCGGATTAGATCCGACCGGGTCTGGATCCGATCAGGTCTATAGTCTATAAGGAACGGGTCTCGTTGTCCTTGGGTCCTTTCAGGAACAGGTGTCTATATTAAAAAAAATATATATGCATATTCGGTCCGGGTGGGAAAGGTCCAGGTCCATTTCGGAATGTGTCCAACTTTTGGACCCATGAAGATCTGTAGTAGGTAGCAATGTCATGGTTATCATTCTGATCTTATGCTAGTCTCTTTCAACAGGTATACAAGCCTGGCATATGAGGCTAGGACTATGCAAACAGCAAAAGTGTTTTCTTATGAGACAGCTATTTTTTCTCTAGTCATGAGATGATCTTCTGAGTTATGCCAAATGCCAAAGACTTGGTAGACTTCTCCCTTATATTGTAGGTTATCCCATGGTCAGTTGCCCCAACAATGGATGACTGATGATAGGCTACTGTACCAGAGGTGGTGGGGACAGCATTTGTGTTGGCCATCACTGCGGCCTCAGAATCCCTAACGTTGTGCCTGGAAGAACCGTCGAGTGGAAGAACATGACGAGTGGCGGAATTAAAGAGGAATTATTTTGGAATGTCTGTCTGTAATTGTAATTTTCCTCCTCCAAGACATGTATACCCCATCACCTCAAACCCAACCCCAAGAATCATAGTGTGGCTGACAGACATGTCCAATGAGGCCAAACCACACTGGTTATTGTGATTGGACTGTCCTGTCCTCTAAGTCCATTAGAGATCCCATCCCTGGTTGACCACAGATGGCCTGGTGTCCCACCCAGACTTGTAGACAGTTTATGTGTGCATCATTGTTACCTACAAAATGGAAACCTAAAACTTTGCAAAAGGGAAATTATGTATTTTGTTTATGTTATGCAGGGATGCACACATAAACATATGTGTGTACCCACACACACACATGTGCACGTGCGTGCAGACACACTTGAAGAATCCTGCTGGGGAGAATTGAAAGCAAGTGGGTCTTCATTCTCATCCTCAGGCTCAGACAAATTTTGTGAAGACACCTGTGTGGCTGAGGAGATGGATGGCTCCTCATCCTGAGGCTCCAAGATAATTTCTGAAGACACCTGTGTGGCTGAGGAGATGGATGGCTCTTCATCCTGAGGCTCCAAGATAATTTCTGAAGAGGCCTGTGTGGCTGAGGAGGTATCTCCTCATCCTGGCCAGTGCCAGAGGCTGCTCCAAAATATTTCAGAATGCCCCTGAATTTGCATTGAAATACAGTATATGAGTCTGACACCCTAAATACATTTGTTGCACAAATAAATATGCACAATTTATCAAACTTTCAGAATAGGAACCAAATGAACCATACAACCTCATTGGCTAATTCTAGGCATAAGACACCCCAAAATACTCAATATACTGTATCACAAAAGATACAAAATATCAACATAATATAGATGTTTAAGTTAGCCTACAGCCTATGGAAATTCCCCTTACTGAGCTCAGGACCTAGTCAATACAATCACAGAAATCCTTTATGATGTCACCTCAATGAAAGTTAACCAAATCAATAAAATGCTAGTTAGGTTGTAAGCGTTTTGCTGCAGGCTGCACACATTATCTTGATGAAAGTGTGTGAAATGATATCCTATGTTATGTAAGCTAGTTGGACAGAAAACGGAATATTGTCGCCCTATGTGTAATAGCATAGCAAGCAACATAGCAGCATATGCTAACAAACATAAGTGTTATACTAGCCTATTTCATTACATGCATAATATTATTCCCATAAAGAGATGACGTAGCTGCATACCTTTATCTCTTGCGCTTTTCTCCTCTTCTTCTTTCCTTTTTCCTAAACTGGGCACCTGATGGCTTAGACCTTTTCTTATCCATTTGTGTTGATTTGGCACTAGAGCATCAATACATTACCCATCCCCCAACACTGTCAACCAAGAGTCAAGACTACATTACCCATCCCCCAACACTGTCAACCAAGAGTCAAGACTACATTATCCATACCCCAACACTGTCAACCAAGAGTCAAGACTACATTACCCATCCCCCAACACTGTCAACCAAGAGTCAAGACTACATTACCCATCCCCCAACACTGTCAACCAAGAGTCAAGACTACATTATCCATACCCCAACACTGTCAACCAAGAGTCAAGACTACATTACCCATCCCCCAACACTGTCAACCAAGAGTCAAGACTACATTACCCATCCCCCAACACTGTCAACCAAGAGTCAAGACTACATTACCCATCCCCCAACACTGTCAACCAAGAGTCAAGACTACATTACCCATACCCCAACACTGTCAACCAAGAGTCAAGACTACATTACCCATCCCCCAACACTGTCTCACCAAGAGTCAAGACTACATTACCCATCCCCCAACACTGTCAACCAAGAGTCAAGACTAAACCAATTCACCTTGATGGTGTGCAAACTTATTTTATATTATTCTTAACTGTTTTGCACAAACCAGAAAAAAATTCAACAATATGTCTGTGAAACTCTATATTCACAGTATTATGAATGAATTGTGGTTTATTTGGTAGCATTTCGTAGTGTGACTGATTTTACTAATTGCATTAGTACTGTACAAGTTAGAAGTGCGCTATTTGATAGATTCCCGCTCCCCCTACCTCGGGCTTCCAGTGGGGAGGCCTGAGGTCAACCTACCCCCGTCCCCTCCCCATCTCGTACTTCTGAGTGGGAGACCTTCCCAGGCAGTAGCCTGCCTAGCTCACAAACTAGAATCATGGCGCCCACTCCGCCAAGGTTAATTGACCCACAGTCCCACAAGGTGACATGATATCATTGACGTGACGTTCAAATGAGCGATAGAAAACCGATCGCGCAACTGTCACCATTCCTATTTTTTTGTGCGGACGCCACGTGCCGCCCCCGGCAAGATGCCACAGTGGGCGGCTGCCCGTGTAGTATTTCTGTACGTCTTTCAGTGTGTAGGGTGCTGTTGAGTTGTAACCTGACCCTGGCGTTATTATTGGAGTGATGTAGCAGGGGCTGATAGCTCATCTCATTGGCTGGGATCCAGTGTAACTGGTATGCCGCTGTGGTTCTGTGGCAGCCCTGGGTTCAAGTACTACTACTGTCTCTGTGGCTCTGTGGCAGCCCTGGGTTCCAACACTACTACTGTCTCTGTGGCTCTGTGGCAGCCCTGGGTTCCAACACTACTACTGTCTCTGTGGCTCTGTGGCAGCCCTGGGTTCCAACACTACTACTGGCTCTGTGGCTCTGTGGCAGCCCTGGGTTCCAACACTACTACTGTCTCTGTGGCAGCCCTGGCTTCCAACACTACTACTGTCTCTGTGGCTCTGTGGCAGCCCTGGGTTCCAACACTACTACTGTCTCTGTGGCTCTGTGGCAGCCCTGGGTTCCAACACTACTACTGTCTCTGTGGCTCTGTGGCAGCCCTGGGTTTAAACACTACTACTGTCTCTGTGGCTCTGTGGCAGCCCTGGCTTCCAACACTACTACTGTCTCTGTGGCAGCCCTGGGTTTAAACACTACTCGACATATTTCAAATACGTTTGATCTAGTCAGGTGCCAGATGGACAGGGTTTGCACTGCTGGGACTTTTATATTGGTTCATTAAAGGCATGCAAGCTCAACTAAGCACATATCAAGTATTTGGTAGGATTTCGAATAGTATTTGAACCCAGGCCTGCTTTGTAGAGCCTCTAAAAGACAGGGGCAGGTGTGTGACAGATCCAGGCGTTAGGGGATGGCTGAGACCCCCCAGAGATGACAGCCTCTTGGCCTGTCCTATGGACTGATTAGGGGCCTGGTAGGCAGTCCATGCTGCCTGTTACTCCGTACCCCTCCATCGGCTCCCACAACCACCCTCCAACCCCCTTCCTTTCATGTGTGGAACTGGAGACAGGGTCAGTCAGCACTTACACTGACAATTTAATTTCTCTGATTTAGCAAGCTTTTTTTTACAGAGAGATGCAGAAAATACAACGACTGGACTGGAGAGACTGAGGGGCAACTGGCAGTTGAAAGGCTGAGAGAGGACAGGGTTAGGCTGGGATGAGTGTCAAGTCAACGGTGGCCAAAGCGTGGAAGGGATGGTGGGGAAAGGTGGTCCTTAAGTCTCAGATTCAGAAACAAGTGCCATCATTGTCATCACCTTGTTGTGATTTCATCTCATCTCTCGCCGCCACTATAGCAGGCAGTATCTGGCTGTTGGGTTACAGAGGGGCCTACCTCAAATGTTTTTCATGGGAATCCACTGACAGAGGCCTGTGGAGGACCATTCTCAACCACCAGGCAGGGATGAGTTTTCTGGTTATTTATGAGCAGTGATGAGTGGGTATTTATATGAATCTATTGTGTTCGCAGGGTAGAGGGACATTTAATAGTTATCTATGAATAGCATCAGAGACTCTCAAACCGACAGGGACGTTAATATCATGTCTTAATATAGTATAATGTTAATGTGGTTGATATCGGCCCTGCGCCAGCTGGTTCTTCCTCTTGATGAGATGGCTCTGTCATTCTCAGTGTCTACTTTCACAATGTGCTGCTACTTCTGTAATTATCATTATCTAACCAGAAAAAAATCAACCACACTGCAGATTTAGCGAGAAGAAATCCCACGTATTTGACTTTGATAGTAATGGCTCTTGTCTCATAGCCATCCCGTTTAGTTACTGTCCGGTCAGCATTTCTAGATGACTGGCAGGCTGCCTGCCTGTGATGTGGTGTGGGCTATATCCTAAATGGCACACTATTCCCTACATAGTGATCTACATTTAACCAGAGCCCTATGGTAGTGCACTATTAGGGAATAAGGTGCCATTTAGGACTCAACTGTGATGTGTCTGATCAGTTTAATGGCAATCCTCTCAGTAGTAACATGTCTAGTCAGGCGGTAATGATGGAGTTCTGAGCAGATCAGAGAGCTGTTAGACCTAATGATGAAGTGTTGGCAGGTTAACAGGGTCTGCCTTCCAAATGGCTCCCTATTCCCTACATAGCCCCATTGGGCTCTGGTTAAAAGTAGTGCACTATAATAGGGAATAGGGTACCATTTGAGACACAGTCAGGGTCTACAACCAAGAGACGTGGCTAATTTCACTCCGGGAGGGAAGGGAAGGTCTCGTAAAACACAAGAAGGGCGGAAAGAAACCAGAAACCCCATCAATATTAGATATACCCATCAACCTTTTACTGTAAACCATTAATGTTATGGACAAATGTGGGGTGACGTTCTGCTTCAAACAGACTTCAACTCTCTCTGTGTAACTCAACACCTCTGGCCGGTAGATTCAGTAAGTCATCCAGTCATTTTCCTGTTAACTCTGAGAGCCGACAAGGAGACATGAGATTGTGTTTGATCCAAGTGTCACTTCATTTTAGAGGTTGAGAGTGATGTGACGCGCCAGCAAGCTCCCAATGCAGGGGTAATCCTGGGGTTTTGGTTGAAAGCCCCCACACATATCCATGTCCATCATCATCCAGATGTTTTACAGGTATGGACATGTAAACTAGTGGGAAGATGTGAGTTGTCAGTGGGACAATTAGGATATTATTTATTTATATTCCACACTGATTCATCCATTTCAGTTTTCCAGATACAAGAAGTTGGATAGATTTTGGAGAAACTTACTGAAAATACCTAATATGGATATTGTACTCTAGTCATACATTAAATTGCCCATAACGGTTTCAATTCTGTCATTTGAATACAGGTGAAGACTTAACTGAGATGTTGTTGTCCCACCTAGCTATATTAAAATGAATGCACTAACTAATAGCAGCTCTGGATAAGAGCGTCTGCTAAATTACTCAAATATCAAATGACTCCAGAACACACGCAGGTGCTATTAATGTTCAAGAATCCAGACAGGAAGGACCAGAACTAATGCCACAGAGGGCCCATTACCATGCTGTTACCTAGCCGACCCAAGACAGCTGCCAGCGTACCCTAGCAACCCCTAGCAACAAGTGGCATCTGACAGCGTCAAACCCACTAAGGTCAGGAGCACCGGTGGGAAAGTAACATCACAGCCCATATTTCCCAGCATGCTTTACCACTATGGTGCCTTTAACCCCGCAACCTGGCGTGATGGCGGAGGGGTAGATCAAAGGGACCATGTGACACCAGCCGATGTTGCCACACACAGCTCCTGCAGTTTTGTGCCCTTTCAGACACAGCCCTCATGGGGAGCCGGCAGACACAGGGCAGCTTGGGCATAGGAGAGTCATAATAACAGCTCTGTATTGAAGTGGTGTTCTCCGTGGATCTACAAAGAGTCTCTCTGGGCCCCAAAGCGTTACATGCATTGAAATCGTTCACCTCATTAAAATAAATGTTGTAAACAACATGATTAATATAATGAAGTATTACGTTTTTATGACATGCGTAGTAGGACTCCAAAATGGATGACTATTCAAGACATTGAGAGTGAACAACAAAGCAAAATGCCTCGCGGGGATGCGCACTATGCCACAGTTCATAGTGAACTATAAGTTAATTAAGTTAAGTTAAGTAAATCATCTCCAGTTCATTGCTCCAGCTATGCATGTGGTTTGCTAACTTGTTAGCTAAGTGGCTAGATGGCAAGATCAAGCTTCTTGGTTACAGCAATCCCCTCCTGGATTAAGATCCGTGTTGCTTCATTTTTTCTTTATGTTTATAAACATAAAGGCCTATTTGTACTACTGTACTGTACGTTAGATCAATTGTACAGAACAGATAAAGAAACTGTCAAAATACAGTAAAATCAAAATTATGAGTCATAAAACAAATACACCATTGCGAAAACAAAATCAGTCATATCTGAGGTTCTGGCCTTGGTCAAACAGAGGGGGAAATATTTTTCTGGCATGACACATCCACCCCTGACAGACTGGAATGTCATCACAGGCCTCCTCCATTGCCTGGATAACGGCCATATGTTCATGGGGTTTGCGATCATACACCTCTCACCACCATGCTGAAAACAACTCCTCATTGGGTTTGAGAAATATAATATATATATATAATATATGGGAATATGGTGGGAGGTAAAGAATTGAAAACCTGGGATGGTCATGGAAGCATTTCCGGACCTGAGCAGCCAAATGGAAACTCACGTTGTACCAAATTAGAACATACATTTGCTGCTCAGGATCACCTTGGCCCTTTCTGCTCTGGCTGAAACATATTGTCATGTAAGGTGTTCAGGAAATAAAAGGAGATAGGCTGTGTTGTATTGTCCAAGGGTGGCATGTCAGTGGAGGGGCTCATTGTGGCTCATAGCTGTGCATATGGTGACATTTCCCCCATGCTGGCCAGGTACCTCAATGATGGCACGTTGACCAACGTGGCATCTTCCATAACATCATTGATGTGTACTCATACAATGCCTTCGTGACATGGAACAAGATCAACCCTACCTAGATGCCTGATAAGCGGAACAAGAGGAGGGTGATCTTGGAGCAGCCGGGAAAGGTCCTTGTAACCCCACACATTCTAAGAAGGGAGTGCCTCCCCTGCACAGCAGCCTCTGCAGCACTTGTGAAAGCTGTTCAGGGGGCTGAATCTTGTCCTGATCCACTGAGGCTGCACCTTGGGCAGGCAAGTGGAGGAGATGCCAATTCTGCACCCCAAAGAAGGACTGTAAAACAAATACTATGTGCTGCACATGTCAGAAATACATCTGCAAAGTCCACGCTCACACACTTGCATACTGTCCTACATGTGATGATGATTAATTTTCTTCATGTTTTTGTATCTATTATCTTATTTTATTCTTATTTATTGTTGTTGTTTATACACCTTGTGGGTGGGTGCAATGGTAAAAAAAAATGGGAGAAGGCTAGTATTTTGTAATTGAATTCGTCATTGCACAGTATATAAGATTATATCACTATTTTGCCCAAAAAGTTCAAAACTGTTATTGTTTCCCTTCAATAAAATGCATTCAAATCTACTTTCTGCACGTTACTTTAATGTCTGACTGAATCTTTAATGTTTAGGAATGAATGAATCTTTAATGTGTAGGACAGACTGAATCTTTAATGTGTAGGACTGACTGAATCTTTAATGTTTAGGAATGAATGAATCTTTAATGTGTAGGACTGACTGAATCTTTAATGTGTAGGACTGACTGAATCTTTAATGTTTAGGAATGAATGAATCTTTAATGTATAGGACTGACTGAATCTTTAATGTTTAGGAATGAATGAATCTTTAATGTGTAGGACTGACTGAATCTTTAATGTTTAGGAATGAATGAATCTTTAATGTGTAGGACAGACTGAATCTTTAATGTATAGGACTGACTGAATCTTTAATGTTTAGGAATGAATGAATCTTTAATGTTTAGGACTGACTGAATCTTTAATGTATAGGACTGACTGAATCTTTAATGTGATAGATTGACTGAATCTTTAATGTGTAGGACTGACTGAATCTTTAATGTGATAGACTGACTGAATCTTTAATGTATAGTACTGACTGAATCTTTAATGTATAGGAATGAATGAATCTTTAATGTGATAGACTGACTGAATCTGTAATGTGCAGGACTGACTGAATCTTTAATGTGATAGACTGACTGAATCTTTAATGTATAGGACTGACTGAATCTTTAATGTATAGGAATGAATGAATCTTTAATGTGATAGACTGACTGAATCTGTAATGTGCAGGACTGACTGAATCTTTCATGTTTAGGAATGAATGAATCTTTAATGTTTAGGACTGACTGAATCTTTAATGTGTAGGACTGACTGAATCTTTAATGTATAGGACTGACTGAATCTTTAATGTATATATGTGTCACGCCGTGACCTTAGAGATCCTTTTTATGTCTCTATTTTGGTTGTTCAGGGCGTGAGTTGGGGTGGGCATTCTATGTTTTTGTTCTATGTCTTCTATTTCTATGTGTTTGGCCGGGTGTGGTTCTCAATCAGAGGCAGCTGTCTATCGTTGTCTCTGATTGAGAACCATACTTAGGCAGCCTTTTCCCACCTGTGTTTTGTGGGTAGTTATTTTCTGTTTAGTGTTGCTGCACCTTACAGGACTGTTTCGTTTTCATTCGTTCGTGTTGTTATTTTTGTTTGGTGTTCTGTTTTAATAAATATAACATGAACACTTACCACGCTGCGCTTTGGTCCGATGATTCCTCATCTTCGAACGTTACAACATGTAAGACTGACTGACTCTTTAATGTGTACATGTAAGTGTCAGGTTTTGGCCAAGACTGACTGTTCACTAGATGTCCCCATTGCACCTTTTTTGTACCTTTTGTTTTTTCTTGCTCTAATTATTGTTTGCACCTGTGGGTCGTTCCCTTGTTAGTATTTAAACCCTTTGTGTTCCTCAGTTCCTTGCTCAGTGTTTGTAAGTTACCACCCAGCCCCAGCCCAAGCCTTGTTTTATACAGATATTTCTCTTGTTGGATTTTCCAGAGGTTCTCTGGTTTAGTTCTTGTGTATTATTTGAGTAGTCTTTTGAGGTTTGTTTTTCCCTGCTGTTTTTTTACCACTTTGTGGAGTTTCTTTTGTTTTTTGGAGGATTTCCATTTGGTGCCTCTTGGCTTTATTTTTGGACATTGTGGATTTAGTTTCTTTGCCTGAAGATTTTGTTCTTTAATTAAACCACCATCTCTAGTACTGCTGTGTCTGCCTCATCTTCTGGGTTCTGACGATTATTAGTGACTGTTTCTCGCACCGGGTCCTGACAGAAACACTGAGCCATTATAATGAACCCAGAGGCAGCCAGTACCCAGGATTTTTTTTCCATGCTGTCCCACCACGAGGGGACTGTCCAACGCCACGAAGCTGCTCTGGTTCAGCAAGAGGCCTTAATGGCTAGACATTCTCAACTTCTGTCAGAGATGCTGACTTCCATAAAGCAGATTTCGGATCGACTTTCCCCGGCAACCGCTTCTGCTCCAGTTCATCCGATTCAAGTGCCCCTGGCAGTTAACCCCCTGGCTGAACCTCGTCTGCCGCCTCCCCAACGGTTCTCAGGGGATCCGAGTGTTTGTAAGGGGTTTTTCACCCAATGTTCTCTCTCCTTTGAGCTGCAACCATCGTCGTTTCCCACCGACCGGTCCAAGATAGCATATATCATCACCCTGCTGTCGGAAAAAGCCCTAGCCTGGGCTACTGCTGTGTGGGATGCCCAAAGTCCCTGCTGTGCCAGCTACTCTACCTTTGCTGAAGAATTCAAGCGAGTGTTTCAAGGTCCTACCAACGGCCCTGACTCAGCCAAACAGCTCCTGACTCTCCGCCAAGGTCGGCGCAGCGTGACGGACTATGCCATCCAGTTCCGCACTGTGGCAGCAGCAAGTGGCTGGAACGACGAGGCGCTCACAGTGTGTTTTTTGAAGGGTCTTTCTGACACCATCCAAGATGAACTGGCCACTCGGGAACCACCGGACAACCTCGAGTCCCTGATCAAGTTGGCTTCATGCATAGACCAGCGTCTGAGAGAGAGAGAACTCAACCGTAGACCGCTCACCCTAGCTCCTATCGGTTCCAGCTCCGAGTCTCCACCTTTATCCTCGCTGGCTCCACCAGAACCCATGCAGGTTGGACGCATCTCCCAGGCTGAGAGAGACCGCCGGATGAGGGAGCGATGCTGTCTATATTGCGGCAAACCGGGCCATTTCCGCTCCACGTGTCCCGGGCTCCAGGGAAACGCACTCTCCCATGCAGGCCTGGGAGGACTGTAACGGGAAACATAACCTCCTCCCATCCATCCAACTCCCGCCTGCTCATTCCAGTTACCCTTTCCTGGGACGACCACGAGTTTTCTCTTCAAGCCTTGGTAGACTCTGGAGCCGCAGGTAACTTCATGGATGGGGTCTGGGCGAAGGAGAATGGCGTTCCTTCTGAACCTCTAAGTGACCCCATAAGGGTTACTACGTTGGATAGAAGCTTTTGGGATCTGGACTTGTCACTCGTGCCACTACCCCCTTGCGACTTTCAGTTTCCCAACACCAGGAAGTGATGAACTTTCATCTGATCTCCTGTTCCGAGTTCCCTCTCGTCCTTGGTTATCCCTGGCTTCACAGCCATAACCCTCACATCGACTGGTCTGTGGGCACTATCAAGCAGTGGGGTCCTACGTGCCAAGCCACTTGTATCTTCCCGAGTTCCCAGAGTTCCCCTTCCGAGTCTCTAGAATCCATCGACCTGTCCCGAGTTCCCGAGTGTTACCATGACCTCAAACTGGTATTTAGCAAACAGAGGGCCACCAAACTACCACCCCATAGACCTTACGATTGCACCATCGACCTGTTTCCGGGGACCTGCCCTCCCAGGGGTCGGATCTTTTCCCTTTCTCCTCCCGAACGAGCTGCTATGGATACCTACATCAAGGACGCTCTGGCAGCAGGCCTCATGCGTCCATCTACCTCGCCGGCGGGAGCAGGGTTTTTCTTTGTGGCCAAGAAAGACGGTGGATTCCGACCTTGCATTGACTACCGGGGACTCAATGCCATAACCGTCCGTAACCGCTACCCGCTACCCCTTATGGCCACAGCCTTTGAGCTGCTCCAGGAAGCAGTTGTCTTCACTAAGCTTGACCTGCGGAACGCATACCATCTTGTGCGGATCAAACCCGGGGACGAGTGGAAGACCGCTTTCAACACGCCTACTGGTCACTACGAATACTCGGTGATGCCCTTCGGCCTGACCAACGCCCCGGCTGTGTTCCAAGCGCTCATAAACGATGTGCTTAGGGATATGCTTAACATCTTCGTGTTTGTTTACTTGGATGACATCCTCATCTTTTCGAGCTCCCTTCAAGAACACACTAAGCATGTCAGACAAGTGCTCAAACGCCTCCTAGACAGCCATTTGTACGTTAAGCCGGAAAAGTGTGAATTCCATTCCTCTCGAGTACAATTCCTGGGATTTATAGTGGAACCCGGTCGAGTCCAGATGGACCCCAAGAAGGTAGGGGCGGTAGCGGATTGGCCCACCCCCAAGTCCGTTAAGGAAGTTCAGCGTTTCCTGGGCTTCACCAACTTTTATCGCAAGTTCATCAAGAACTTCAGCTTGGTGGCAGCCCCTCTCTCAGCTGTAACCAAGGGTGGCAACACAAGGTTTCTGTGGGGAAGAGAGGCTGAGACGGCCTTCCAAGGACTCAAGCAGCGCATCCTCTCTGCTCCCATCCTGACACTACCAACGGCGGATGAACCTTTTGTGGTGGAGGTAGACGCATCAGAGGTTGGGGTTGGAGCTGTCCTGTCTCAGAGGGGTGAAGACAAGAAGCTTCATCCTTGCGCCTTCTTCTCTCACCGGCTTACCCCGGCCGAGAGGAATTACGATGTGGGGGATCGTGAACTCCTAGCGGTTAAGATGGCATTGAAGGAATGGAGACACTGGCTCGAGGGGGCTTCTCAACCGTTTCAAGTGCTTACGGACCACAAAAATCTGGAGTATATCCAGCAGGCGAAGCGGTTGAACTCCAGACAAGCTCGATGGTCTCTTTTCTTCAGCCGATTTCAGTTTATCCTCACCTATAGACCCGGGTCGAAGAATCTCAAACCGGACGCCTTGTCACGAATCTACTCTCCTGCCATTCGAGAAGATACTGACATGACTGTCCTTCCGGCCGCTAAGATCGTGGCTCCGATCTCGTGGCAAGTGGAGGATACCGTGAAACAAGCTCAAGCCATCGAACCGGGTCCTGGAGGAGGTCCGGCCAATCGGTTGTTTGTTCCCAAGGCAGCAAGGTCCCAAGTCCTTCTGTGGGGGTACTCCTCTCGCCTCACCTGTCACCCGGGCGTAGGTCACACCTTGGAGTTCATCCAGCGTAAGTTCTGGTGGCCCACCATAAAGGACGACGTTGCCACTTTCGTCAAGGCCTGTTCCGTGTGCTGCCAGGGCAAATCTTCTCACCTCCGCCCTCAAGGACTCCTTCACCCTTTATCTATTCCCCACCGACCCTGGTCCCATATCTCGTTGGACTTTATTACTGGCCTTCCTCCGTCCCATGGTAATACTACGATCCTAGTCATCATCGACAGGTTTTCTAAGGCGGCCAGGTTTGTTCCCTTGACCAAATTACCTTCTGCCAAGGAAACAGCTGAGTTGGTGATTAACCATGTGTTCCGAGTCTTTGGCATTCCGCAAGATATGGTTTCCGACAGAGGTCCCCAGTTCGCCTCAAGGTTTTGGAAGGCCTTCTGCCAACTCATAGGGGCCACGGCCAGTTTATCTTCAGGGTACCATCCGGAGTCCAATGGCCAAACTGAGAGGATGAATCAGGAGCTGGAAACCACCCTCAGATGTATGGTTTCCAACAACCCGTCCACATGGTCATCCTTCATTGTTTGGGCCGAGTACGCGCACAACACCTTGTGCTCCTCCTCCACTGGTGTATCCCCGCATGAGTGTCAGTTTGGCTATGCTCCTCTATTGTTCCCGGACCAGGAGGCAGAAGTCAGAGTGCCTTCAGCCTCGAGGTTCATCAGACGCTGTCGGCTTACGTGGAAGAAGGCACGTCTTAATCTTCTGCGTTCCTCTCAGCAGTACCAACGACAAGCCAACAGACGTCGCCGTCCCGGTCCTACCCTGTACCCCGGCCAGAGAGTATGGCTCTCAACAAAGAACTTACCACTACGGGTGGAGTCTCGCAAGCTGTCCCAGAGATTCATCGGTCCCTTTAAGATTGCCAGGAGAGTCAATCCCGTTACTTTTCGCCTGCACTTACCCAGATCCCTTAAGATCAATCCGACATTTCACATTTCTTTATTAAAACCTGTTGTTTTTTCTCCCCTTATCCCGGCAGGCAGACCTCCCCCTCCGCCCCGTGTCATCGGTGGCCGGTCGGCTTATACCGTCCACCGGATACTGGATTCCCGCCGGGTGCAGCGGTCCTGGCAGTATCTGGTGGACTGGGAAGGCTACGGTCCCGAGGAGCGCTCCTGGGTTCCTGCCAAGGACATACTGGACCCTGACCTCATTCGTCAGTTCAGGACCCTCCACCCTGAGAAGGCTGGTAGGAACGTCAGGAGCCGTTCCTAGGAGTGGGATTCTGTCAGGTTTTGGCCAAGACTGTTCGGGTTTTGGTCACTAGATGTCCCCATTGCACCTTTTTTGTACCTTTTGTTTTTTCTTGCTCTAATTATTGTTTGCACCTGTGGGTCGTTCCCTTGTTAGTATTTAAACCCTGTGTGTTCCTCAGTTCCTTGCTCAGTGTTTGTAAGTTAGCACCCAGCCCCAGCCCAAGCCTTGTTTTATACAGATATTTCTCTTGTTGGATTTTCCAGAGGTTCTCTGGTTTAGTTCTTGTGTATTATTTGAGTAGTCTTTTGAGGTTTGTTTTTCCCTGCTGTTTTTTACCACTTTGTGGAGTTTCTTTTGTTTTTTGGAGGATTTCCATTTTGTGCCTCTTGGCTTTATTTTTGGACATTGTGGATTTAGTTTCTTTGCCTGAAGATTTTGTTCTTTAATTAAACCACCATCTCTAGTACTGCTGTGTCTGCCTCATCTTCTGGGTTCTGACGATTATTAGTGACTGTTTCTCGCACCGGGTCCTGACAGTAAGCCTGACTTACTCTTTAATATATAGGACTGAATGAATCTTTAATGTATCGGATTAACTGAATCTTTAATGTATCAGATTGACTGAATCTTTAATGTATGGGATTGAATCAATCTTTAATGTATACATGAAAGACTGACTGAATCTTTAATATATAGGACTGATTGAATCTTTGAAATATACACGTAAGATTGACTGACTATTTAATGTGTACATGTAAGCCTGACTTACTCTTTAATATATAGGATAGAATGACTCTTTAATGTGTAGGACTGACTGGATCTTTAATGTATAGAACTGACTCAATCTTAATGTATAAGACTGACTGATTCTTTAATGTATACATGAAAGACTGTCTGACTATTTAATATATAGGACTGACTGAATCGATAATGTGCAGGACTGACTGAATCTTTAATGTGCAGGACTGACTGAATCGTTAATGTGCAGGACTGACTGAATCGTTAATGTGTAGGACTGACTGAATCGTTAATGTGCAGGACTGACTGAATCGTTAATGTGCAGGACTGACTGAATCATTAATGTGCAGGACTGACTGAATCTTTAATGTGCAGGACTGACTGAATCTTTAATGTGCAGGACTGACTGAATCTTTAATGTGTAGGACTGACTGAATCTTTAATGTGTAGGACTGACTGAATCTTTAATGTTTAGGACTGACTGAATCTTTAATGTTTAGGACTGAATCTTTAATGTGCAGGACTGACTGAATCTTTAATGTGTAGGACTGACTGAATCTTTAATGTGTAGGACTGACTGAATCTTTAATGTTTAGGACTGACTGAATCTTTAATGTGATAGGACTGACTGAATCTTTAATGTTTAGGACTGACTGAATCTTTAATGTTTAGGACTGAATCTTTAATGTGCAGGACTGACTGAATCGTTAATGTGCAGGACTGACTGAATCGTTAATGTGCAGGACTGACTGAATCGTTAATGTGCAGGACTGACTGAATCGTTAATGTGTAGGACTGACTGAATCGTTAATGTGTAGGACTGACTGAATCTTTAATGTGTAGGACTGACTGAATCTTTAATGTGTAGGACTGACTGAATCGTTAATGTGCAGGACTGACTGAATCGTTAATGTGCAGGACTGACTGAATCTTTAATGTGATAGACTGACTGAATCGTTAATGTGCAGGACTGACTGAATCGTTAATGTGCAGGACTGACTGAATCGTTAATGTGCAGGACTGACTGAATCTTTAATGTGCAGGACTGACTGAATCTTTAATGTGCAGGACTGAATGAATCTTTAATGTGATGGACTGACTGAATCGTTAATGTGCAGGACTGACTGAATCTTTAATGTGTAGGACTGACTGAATCTAATGTGTAGGACTGACTGAATCGTTAATGTGCAGGACTGACTGAATCTTTAATGTGTAGGACTGACTGAATCGTTAATGTGTAGGACTGACTGAATCGTTAATGTGCAGGACTGACTGAATCTTTGATGTATACATGTAAGACTGACTGAAACTTTAATGTGTTGGACTGACTGAATCTTTAATGTGTAGTATCTGTTGGATAATGTTAAAAGGACAAGACAACGCTAGAAATGGAGATCAGGCACATTTTCTCAATTTGCCTTAGAACATGTAGGCTGCGTTAAAACAGGAAGCCCAATTCTGATATTTTTTTCTTCACTAATTGGTCTTTTGATCCATCAGATTAACTCTTATGCCAAATTTAGTGCAAAATAACAGAATTCGGTTGCCAGTGCAAAACAAAGCCTTAGATGTTCCATATTCAAGTGATATCATGTCACGTGTAAGTAAGACCGTGACACATTTTATGCCATGCCACGTTTGATGTCATAGTTTCAAATTGTCACTCGCTCACATTTCAATCGAGCACGGCATATGTAAGCAAGCCTCAATTGAGGATAAAACGGTTGAACTGTAACCCACACTGATAATTATCAATTCTGTTTACATGAAGTGTTCCAGTGTTGGAGTCTGCAAGTTCTTTTCTGCAATTTCAGCCACTTACAAGACTTCCAGAGGCTAGAGTGATTACTCTTTCCTTCCTGCAAATTTCATTAGGCCTTCAATTTGTAAATTTGACCCAGTCAATAGTCAAATTGTGTTCCCTTTTTGAATTACACCCTCTTTGTTCTGTCTCACCAGAATGACCCACCAACACGGTGTCATGATGATCAATAAAATGTAGTTCTGTAATTCTTACAATACAGTATGTCTAAACTTCTCTTTAATTCTGTCCACCCCCACCCCTTACATTTTATAAATAGTAAAAATCCTATCCTTTGATGTAGATCTCTAAACATATCCTTAAATAGGTTACTCCTGGGGTAGAAACATCCCCAGAGCCCTTAGAAGCCTGTAGATGAAACAACCTTCCACGAGGGCAGCATATGTTAGTGGTGAGGAGGAAAGGAGAAACTCTAAATATCAAGGCAAGGAGAAGTTGTTCTGGAGGAGGAGAAGAGAGCAGGTGGCTGCTGAGTTCAGACTGTCAGGACAAAGCTGTTTTCAGGATGAGGTTTTCTTTTCTCCCTCACTTTTTCTTGCTTCCATCAAGTCTTGTCCTGCTAGGCTTCCAATGATCTTCCCTCTGTCTGTCTGCATGCCTGTCTGCTCTGTCTGTCTGCCTGCTCTGTCAGACAGACAGACATACAGACAGGCAGACGGTCTGCCTACCTACCTCTGTGTCTGTCTGCCTGTCTACCTGTCTGTCTGTCTGTCTGTCTGTTCTGCTTCAGAGTGGCATTATTATCAGTAAAGTGCTTCTAAATCCTTCTAGCGCTCAACAACAGGATGTCTTCTGCATGGTAATCCCCTAGGATACTGATCCGTCACTCCTCCCTCACTCTCTCTTGCCTTGCATGCCTAAGACAGCTGGGAAAGCAGTCCCTGCCCAATGATCCACGCACTGCACACAATGGGGATCTCTCAGACAGGGCAGGCCATTGAGGCCAGGGACCAGACAGAACAGTGACTGGTCTGTACAGTGGTTTTACAGTAGGGTTGTCTGTGTGCTTGATAAGAATAACATGAACTCTTCACAGAGTCAAGGGAGACTCTGGGGGAATCAAGGCAGAACAGGAGGGGTATCAAAGGACAGACACTGATGTCCAGCCCATCATCCTCAGATCCCTCAGAGAAGATCATGGAGTTCTTGGTCTACGTCCCAAATGGCACCCTATTCCCTAAATAGTGCACTACTTTAACATAGGTTAGTGTAATCCTAGCTCCACCATAATGACCAGAAACTAAGCACAATCACTTCAGCGGTATATACTTTATTCTGCCCGGTAACACCACTATACCTTCCCCTAATACTTTTCAGTCAATGATCTGAATGTCTTCTATTGAGAAGCCTACAGCAGTGTTGTCATACTCATTCCAGGGCTGAGTGTCTGCAGGTTTTAGTTTTGTCCTTTTAGTGAAGACCCAGACAACGAGGTGAGGGGAGTTCCTCTCTAATTAGTGACCTTCAAGTACAAGGGTGGAGCGAAAACCCACAGACACCCGGCCCTCTGTGGACTGTGTTTGACACGTGGTATAGAGGATGACTGTAGAAGAGAAAGTGATAGTCTACTCAGGACTCCTTAGGACTGAAAAAAAACCACTGAGAGTGAGAGCAGTAGAGAGAGGGGGAGAGAGAGAGACGGAGAGACAAATTAAAGAGGTATTCATCTGTACTCAAAGCATATTTATACACAGTATTATTAGGAGTAAGGAGATGAGTGGAGTCTACACAGAAAGCCTCTCCTCTGCTCCCCTATCTTGGCATAACGCCCAGCCCTCTCATTCTTAAGTTTAAGGCAGTTTCAAGGTTTTTGCTGATTCAGTCTTTCAGCTGATAAATAGGCCATTGAAAGAGTCACAAATTAAAGATATGATGTGTAATTAAGAGTTTTACTTCCGCTCCCTTCCCTTCCCCTCCCTTCCACTCCTACTCTTTTTATTGTCCTGTCTCTCATTTGTTCTGTGTTAGTTGAGCTGTCGCTTGCTTATCAGGGACTTTGACTTAGTCTGTGAACTTGGTCTTTGAGTTTGTCTTGAAAGCTTTGGTTGTTCATGAAACCTGCATCCTTTCTTGAACATCAATCACCAACCAAAACTGAGACACAAACCACACTACCAAGAATGTGACCAAGGACAAACAGATATCTAACATCATAAAGACAAACTACAGGATCCTGTCTACACAACATGATCCTTGTTGTTTGACTGAGAAGATAATGCCACCATGAATCTGACAGAGAGGGGGCAGCGTACTCAAAGGGACTACACTCATCGTTATAGCAGCCAAACGTGGCTTTGATAGAAGAGAGAGCTTCAGAGGGCTACAACACTCCTTGGAGAACAAACAGAGCATTTTATCCAACTCCATTAACACAACAGTGTGGTTAGGTGGCAACTTAAAGAGTATATCAGAGACTTTAAAACATGCATGGGAAAGACTTCTCCACTGCACTGAACAAAACTGAATCATTTTTACTAAAATATGCATTGAAATTCCATTCTAATTAATCTGTAATAAAAATGTACATTAACATTGTGTAAATCATATTAAATGCTTTAATATTGTCCTACTTGTGTCATCTATGTGAGACCCCAATCATATCAGATGTAGTGACTGGTTTATGTGTGTATGAGCTCCCGAGTGGCGCAGCGGTCTATAAGGCTATAAGGCCGCATCTCAGTGCAAGAGGCGTCACCGCAGTCCTTGGTTTGAATTCAGGCTGCATCACATCCGGCCGTGATCGGGAGTCCCATAGGGCGGTGCACAATTTGCCCAGCGTCCTCCAGGTTTGGCTGGGGTAGGCTGTCATTGTAAATAAGAATTTGTTCTTAACTGACTTGCCTAGTTAAATAAAGGTTACATTTCATTGTTCACTGCAGCAGTAGGCTGAGAAGAATATCACTGAAAAAAGGTCCAGAAGCGAAACCTTGCTATGTCACCACTCACAGGAACGCCTTACCTTCACATTCTGCTCACGCCTGAAATGAAACATACACATCTAACTTGCTATATTATGTTCATCATATATCATTTTATTATCAGTATGTTTGCATCCTATATGTAGTGGACTATTTAGGAAATAGGGTGCCATTTAGGACACATTCCATAAAAATAACAGGAAAAGGGTGAATTTGCATCAGTGGACTGGCTTCGCCTTGAAGCTCAGTTGAAATGCATGATTGGAGGATTTCATTATAGAGTATAGAGCAGTGGATGCTGCTGAGGGGAGAATGTCTCATAATAATGTCTGTAACAGAGCTAATGGAATGGCATAAAACACCTGTAAACCATGTCTTTGATGTATTTGATACAGTTCCAGAACTGTGAACTGTGTAGGTAGAGATATCATCTCTTATAGCTCACTATCAGAATGGTGTACTGTACTGTAGGTAGAGATAACATCTCCTATAGCCTATCTACCATCAGAACAGTATACTGTAGGTAGGGATATCATCTCCTATATTCTACCATCAGAAAGGTGTACTGTAGGTAGAGATATCATCACCTCTAGCCTACCATCAGAACAGTATACTGTAGGTAGGGATATCATCTCCTATAGCCTACCATCAGAACGGTGTACTGTAGGTAGAGATATCATCTCCTCTAGCCTAGCATCAGAACAGTATACTGTAGGTAGGGATATCATCTCCTATAGACTACCATCAGAACAGTATACTGTAGGTAGAGATATCATCTCCTATAGCTTACCATCAGAACAGTATACTGTAGGTAGGGATATCATCTCCTATAGCCTACCATCAGAACAGTATACTGTAGGTAGGGATATCATCTCCTATAGCCTACCATCAGAACGGTGTACTGTAGGTAGAGATATCATTTCTTATAGCCTATCTACCATCAGAACAGTATACTGTAGGTAGGGATATCATCTCCTATAGCCTACCATCAGAACGGTGTACTGTAGGTAGAGATATCATCTCCTCTAGCCTAGCATCAGAACAGTATACTGTAGGTAGGGATATCATCTCCTATAGACTACCATCAGAACAGTATACTGTAGGTAGAGATATCATCTCCTCTAGCCTACCATCAGAACAGTATACTGTAGTTAGGGATATCATCTCCTATAGACTACCATCAGAACAGTATACTGTAGGTAGAGATATCATTTCCTATAGCCTACCATCAGAACAGTGTACTGTAGGTAGAGATAGCATCTCCTATAGCCTACCATCAGAACAGTATACTGTAGGTAGGGATATCATCTCCTATAGCCTACCATCAGAACAGTATACTGTAGGTAGAGACATCATCTCCTATAGCCTACCATCAGAACAGTATACTGTAGGTAGAGATATCATTTCCTATAGCCTACCATCAGAACAGTGTACTGTAGGTAGAGATATCATCTCCTCTAGTCTACCATCAGAACAGTATACTGTAGGTAGGGATATCATCTCCTATAGCCTACCATCAGAACAGTATACTGTAGGTAGAGATATCATCTCCTATAGCTTACCATCAGAATGGTGTACTGTACTGAAGGTAGAGATATCATTTCCTATAGCCTATCTACCATCAGAATAGTGTACTGTAGGTAGGGATATCACCTCCTATAGCCTAACATCAGAACAGTATACTGTAGGTAGAGATATCATCTCCTCTAGCCTACCATCAGAACAGTATACTGTAGGTAGGGATATCATCTCCTATAGCCTACCATCAGAACGGTGTACTGTAGGTAGGGATATAATTTCCTATAGCCTACCATCAGAACGGTGTACAGTAGGTAGAGATATCATCTCCTCTAGCCTACCATCAGAACAGTATACTGTAGTTAGGGATATCATCTCCTATAGACTACCATCAGAACAGTATACTGTAGGTAGAGATATCATTTCCTATAGCCTACCATCAGAACAGTGTACTGTAGGTAGAGATAGCATCTCCTATAGCCTACCATCAGAACAGTATACTGTAGGTAGGGATATCATCTCCTATAGCCTACCATCAGAACAGTATACTGTAGGTAGAGACATCATCTCCTATAGCCTACCATCAGAACAGTATACTGTAGGTAGAGATATCATTTCCTATAGCCTACCATCAGAACAGTGTACTGTAGGTAGAGATATCATCTCCTCTAGTCTACCATCAGAACAGTATACTGTAGGTAGGGATATCATCTCCTATAGCCTACCATCAGAACAGTATACTGTAGGTAGAGATATCATCTCCTATAGCTTACCATCAGAATGGTGTACTGTACTGAAGGTAGAGATATCATTTCCTATAGCCTATCTACCATCAGAATAGTGTACTGTAGGTAGGGATATCACCTCCTATAGCCTAACATCAGAACAGTATACTGTAGGTAGAGATATCATCTCCTCTAGCCTACCATCAGAACAGTATACTGTAGGTAGGGATATCATCTCCTATAGCCTACCATCAGAACGGTGTACTGTAGGTAGGGATATAATTTCCTATAGCCTACCATCAGAACGGTGTACAGTAGGTAGAGATATCATCTCCTATAGACTACCATCAGAACAGTATACTGTAGGTAGAGATATCATGTCCTATAGCTTACCATCAGAATGGTGTACTGTACTGTAGGTAGAGATATCATTTCCTATAGCCTATCTACCATCAGAACAGTGTACTGTAGGTAGGGATATCATCTCCTATAGCCTACCATCAGAACTTTATACTGTAGGTAGAGATATCATCTCCTCTAGCCTACCATCAGAACAGTGTACTGTAGGTAGAGATATCATCTCCTATAGCCTACCATCAGAACAGTATACTGTAGGTAGAGATATCATCTCCTATAGACTACCATCAGAACAGTATACTGTAGGTAGGGATATCATCTCCTATAGCCTACCATCAGAACAGTATACTGTAGGTAGAGATATCATCTCCTATAGCCTACCATCAGAACAGTATACTGTAGGTAGAGATATCATCTCCTATAGCTTACCATCAGAACAGTATACTGTAGGTAGGGATATCATCTCCTATAGCCTACCATCAGAACAGTATACTGTAGGTAGGGATATCATCTCCTATAGCCTACCATCAGAACGGCGTACTGTAGGTAGAGATATCATTTCTTATAGCCTATCTACCATCAGAACAGTATACTGTAGGTAGGGATATCATCTCCTATAGCCTACCATCAGAACGGTGTACTGTAGGTAGAGATATCATCTCCTCTAGCCTAGCATCAGAACAGTATACTGTAGGTAGGGATATCATCTCCTATAGACTACCATCAGAACAGTATACTGTAGGTAGAGATATCATCTCCTCTAGCCTACCATCAGAACAGTATACTGTAGTTAGGGATATCATCTCCTATAGACTACCATCAGAACAGTATACTGTAGGTAGAGATATCATCTCCTATAGCCTAGCATCAGAACAGTATACTGTAGTTAGGGATATCATCTCCTATAGCCTACCATCAGAACGGTGTACTGTAGGTAGAGATATCATTTCTTATAGCCTATCTACCATCAGAACAGTTTACTGTAGGTAGGGATATCATCTCCTATAGCCTACCATCAGAACGGTGTACTGTAGGTAGAGATATCATCTCCTCTAGCCTACCATCAGAACGGTGTACTGTAGGTAGAGATATCATCTCCTCTAGCCTACCATCAGAACAGTATACTGTAGGTAGGGATATCATCTCCTATAGCCTACCATCAGAACAGTATACTGTAGGTAGGGATATCATCTCCTATAGCCTACCATCAGAACAGTATACTGTAGGTAGAGATATCATCTCCTCTAGCCTACCATCAGAACAGTATACTGTAGGTAGGGATATCATCTCCTATAGCCTACCATCAGAACGGTGTACTGTAGGTAGGGATATAATTTCCTATAGCCTACCATCAGAACGGTGTACAGTAGGTAGAGATATCATCTCCTATAGACTACCATCAGAACAGTATACTGTAGGTAGAGATATCATGTCCTATAGCTTACCATCAGAATGGTGTACTGTACTGTAGGTAGAGATATCATTTCCTATAGCCTATCTACCATCAGAACAGTGTACTGTAGGTAGGGATATCATCTCCTATAGCCTACCATCAGAACTTTATACTGTAGGTAGAGATATCATCTCCTCTAGCCTACCATCAGAACAGTGTACTGTAGGTAGAGATATCATCTCCTATAGCCTACCATCAGAACAGTATACTGTAGGTAGAGATATCATCTCCTATAGACTACCATCAGAACAGTATACTGTAGGTAGGGATATCATCTCCTATAGCCTACCATCAGAACAGTATACTGTAGGTAGAGATATCATCTCCTATAGCCTACCATCAGAACAGTATACTGTAGGTAGAGATATCATCTCCTATAGCTTACCATCAGAACAGTATACTGTAGGTAGGGATATCATCTCCTATAGCCTACCATCAGAACAGTATACTGTAGGTAGGGATATCATCTCCTATAGCCTACCATCAGAACGGCGTACTGTAGGTAGAGATATCATTTCTTATAGCCTATCTACCATCAGAACAGTATACTGTAGGTAGGGATATCATCTCCTATAGCCTACCATCAGAACGGTGTACTGTAGGTAGAGATATCATCTCCTCTAGCCTAGCATCAGAACAGTATACTGTAGGTAGGGATATCATCTCCTATAGACTACCATCAGAACAGTATACTGTAGGTAGAGATATCATCTCCTCTAGCCTACCATCAGAACAGTATACTGTAGTTAGGGATATCATCTCCTATAGACTACCATCAGAACAGTATACTGTAGGTAGAGATATCATCTCCTATAGCCTAGCATCAGAACAGTATACTGTAGTTAGGGATATCATCTCCTATAGCCTACCATCAGAACGGTGTACTGTAGGTAGAGATATCATTTCTTATAGCCTATCTACCATCAGAACAGTTTACTGTAGGTAGGGATATCATCTCCTATAGCCTACCATCAGAACGGTGTACTGTAGGTAGAGATATCATCTCCTCTAGCCTACCATCAGAACGGTGTACTGTAGGTAGAGATATCATCTCCTCTAGCCTACCATCAGAACAGTATACTGTAGGTAGGGATATCATCTCCTATAGCCTACCATCAGAACAGTATACTGTAGGTAGGGATATCATCTCCTATAGCCTACCATCAGAACAGTATACTGTAGGTAGAGATATCATCTCCTCTAGCCTACCATCAGAACAGTATACTGTAGGTAGAGATATCATTTCCTATAGCCTACCATCAGAACAGTGTACTGTAGGTAGAGATAGCATCTTCTATAGCCTACCATCAGAACAGTATACTGTAGGTAGAGATATCATTTCCTATAGCCTACCATCAGAACAGTGTACTGTAGGTAGAGATATCATCTCCTCTAGTCTACCATCAGAACAGTATACTGTAGGTAGGGATATCATCTCCTATAGCCTACCATCAGAACAGTATACTGTAGGTAGAGATATCATTTCCTATAGCCTATCTACCATCAGAATAGTGTACTGTAGGTAGGGATATCACCTCCTATAGTCTACCATCAGAACAGTATACTGTAGGTAGAGATATCATCTCCTCTAGCCTACCATCAGAACAGTATACTGTAGGTAGGGATATCATCTCCTATAGCCTACCATCAGAACGGTGTACTGTAGGTAGGGATATAATTTCCTATAGCCTACCATCAGAACGGTGTACAGTAGGTAGAGATATCATCTCCTATAGACTACCATCGGAACAGTATACTGTAGGTAGAGATATCATGTCCTATAGCTTACCATCAGAATGGTGTACTGTACTGTAGGTAGAGATATCATTTCCTATAGCCTATCTACCATCAGAACAGTGTACTGTAGGTAGGGATATCATCTCCTATAGCCTACCATCAGAACAGTATACTGTAGGTAGGGATATCATCTCCTCTAGCCTACCATCAGAACAGTATACTGTAGGTAGGGATATCATCTCCTATAGCCTACCATCAGAACGGTGTACAGTAGGTAGAGATATCATCTCCTCTAGTCTACCATCAGAACAGTATACTGTAGGTAGGGATGTCATCTCCTATAGCCTACCATCAGAACAGTATTCTGTAGGTAGGGATGTCATCTCCTCTAGCATACCATCAGAACAGTATACTGTAGGTAGAGATATCATCTCCTCTAGCCTACCATCAGAACGGTGTACAGTAGGTAGGGATATCATCTCCTATAGCCTACCATCAGAACAGTATACTGTAGGTAGGGATATCATCTCCTCTAGCCTACCATCAGAACAGTATACTGTAGGTAGGGATATCATCTCCTATAGACTACCATCAGAACGGTGTACAGTAGGTAGAGATATCATCTCCTCTAGCCTACCATCAGAACAGTATACTGTAGGTAGGGATATCATCTCCTATAGACTACCATCAGAACAGTGTACAGTAGAAAGAGATATAATTTCCTATAGCCCACCATCAGAACAGTATACTGTAGGTAGGGATATCATCTCCTATAGCCTACCATCAGAACGGTGTACTGTAGGTAGAGATATCATTTCTTATAGCCTATCTACCATCAGAACAGTTTACTGTAGGTAGGGATATCATCTCCTATAGCCTACCATCAGAACGGTGTACTGTAGGTAGAGATATCATCTCCTCTAGCCTACCATCAGAACAGTATACTGTAGGTAGAGATATCATCTCCTGTAGCCTACCATCAGAACGGTATACTGTGGGTAGGGATATCATCTCCTATAGCCTACCATCAGAACAGTATACTGTAGGTAGGGATATCATCTCCTATAGCCTACCATCAGAACAGTATACTGTAGGTAGGGATATAAATCTCCTATAGCCTACCATCAGAACGGTGTACTGTAGGTAGAGATATCATCTCCTATAGCTTACCATCAGAACAGTATACTGTAGGTAGAGATATAATCTCCTCTAGCCTACCATCAGAACGGTGTACTGTAGGTAGGGATATCATCTCCTATAGCCTACCATCAGAACGGTGTACTGTAGGTAGAGATATCATCTCCTATAGCCTACCATCAGAACGGTGTACTGTAGGTAGAGATATCATCTCCTATAGCTTACCATCAGAATGGTGTACTGTATTGTAGGTAGAGATAGCATTTCCTATAGCCTATCTACCATCAGAACGGTGTACTGTAGGTAGAGATATCATCTCCTATAGCCTACCATCAGAACGGTATACTGTAGGTAGAGATATCATCTCCTCTAGCCTACCATCAGAACAGTATACTGTAGGTAGGGATATCATCTCCTATAGCCTACCATCAGAACGGTGTACTGTAGGTAGGGATATCATTTCCTATAGACTACCATCAGAACGGTGTACAGTAGGTAGAGATATCATCTCCTATAGACTACCTACCATCAGAACAGTATACTGTAGGTAGGGATATCATCTCCTATAGCCTACCATCAGAACAGTATACTGTAGGTAGGGATATCATCTCCTCTAGCCTACCATCAGAACGGTGTACAGTAGGTAGGGATATCATCTCCTATAGCCTACCATCAGAACAGTATACTGTAGGTAGGGATATCATCTCCTCTAGCCTACCATCAGAACAGTATACTGTAGGTAGGGATATCATCTACTATAGCCTACCATCAGAACAGTATACTGTAGGTAGGGATATCATATCCTATAGCCTACCATCAGAACGGTGTACTGTAGGTAGAGATATCATCTCCTATAGCCTACCATCAGAACGGTATACTGTAGGTAGAGATATCATCTCCTCTAGCCTACCATCAGAACAGTATACTGTAGGTAGGGATATCATCTCCTATAGCCTACCATCAGAACGGTGTACTGTAGGTAGGGATATAATTTCCTATAGACTACCATCAGAACGGTGTACAGTAGGTAGAGATATCATCTCCTATAGACTACCTACCATCAGAACAGTATACTGTAGGTAGGGATATCATCTCCTATAGCCTACCATCAGAACAGTATACTGTAGGTAGGGATATCATCTCCTCTAGCCTACCATCAGAACGGTGTACAGTAGGTAGGGATATCATCTCCTATAGCCTACCATCAGAACAGTATACTGTAGGTAGGGATATCATCTCCTCTAGCCTACCATCAGAACAGTATACTGTAGGTAGGGATATCATCTACTATAGCCTACCATCAGAACAGTATACTGTAGGTAGGGATATCATATCCTATAGCCTACCATCAGAACGGTGTACTGTAGGTAGAGATATCATCTCCTATAGCCTACCATCAGAACAGTATACTGTAGGTAGGGATATAAATCTCCTATAGCCTACCATCAGAACGGTGTACTGTAGGTAGAGATATCATCTCCTCTAGCCTAGCATCAGAACAGTAAAGTGTAGGTAGGGATATCATCTCCTATAGCCTACCATCAGAACGGTGTACTGTAGGTAGAGATATCATCTCCTATAGCCTACCATCAGAACAGTATACTGTAGGTAGGGATATCATCTCCTATAGCCTACCATCAGAACGGTGTACTGTAGGTAGAGATATCATCTCCTCTAGCCTAGCATCAGAACAGTATACTGTAGGTAGGGATATCATCTCCTATAGCATACCATCAGAACGGTGAACTGTAGGTAGAGATATCATCTCCTCTAATCTAGCATCAGAACCGTATACTGTAGGTAGGGATATCATCTCCTAAAGCCTACCATCAGAACGGTATACTGTAGGTAGGGATATCATCTCCTATAGCCTACCATCAGAACAGTATCCTCTAGGTATAGATATCATCTCCTGTAGCCTACCATCAGAACAGTATACTGTAGATAGGGATATCATCTCCTATAGCCTACCATCAGAACACTATACTGTAGGTAGAGATATCATCTCCTCTAGCCTACCATCAGAACAGTATACTGTAGGTAGGGATATCATCTCCTCTAGCCTACCATCAGAACGGTGTACAGTAGGTAGGGATATCATCTCCTATAGCCTACCATCAGAACAGTATACTGTAGGTAGGGATATCATCTCCTCTAGCCTACCATCAGAACAGTATACTGTAGGTAGGGATATCATCTCCTATAGACTACCATCAGAACGGTGTACAGTAGGTAGAGATATCATCTCCTCTAGTCTACCATCAGAACAGTATTCTGTAGGTAGGGATGTCATCTCCTCTAGCATACCATCAGAACAGTATACTTTAGGTAGGGATATCATCTCCTATAGCCTACCATCAGAACAGTATACTGTAGGTAGGGATATCATCTCCTATATCCTACCATCAGAACAGTATACTGTTGGTAGGGATATAAATCTCCTATAGCCTACCATCAGAACAGTATACTGTAGGTAGGGATATCATCTCCTATAGCCTACCATCAGAACAGTATACTGTAGGTAGGGATATCATCTCCTATAGCCTACCATCAGAACGGTGTACTGTAGGTAGAGATATCATCTCCTATAGCCTACCATCAGAACAGTATACTGTAGGTAGGGATATCATCTCCTATAGCCTACCATCAGAACGGTGTACTGTAGGTAGAGATATCATCTCCTATAGCCTAGCATCAGAACAGTATACTTTAGGTAGGGATATCATCTCCTCTAGCCTACCATCAGAACAGTATATTGTAGGTAGAGATATCATCTCCTCTAGCCTAGCATCAGAACAGTATACGTTAGGTAGGGATATCATCTCCTATAGCCTACCATCAGAACAGTATACTGTAGGTAGAGATATCATCTCATATAGCCTACCATCAGAACAGTATACTGTAGGTAGGGATATCATCTCCTATAGCCTACCATCAGAACAGTATACTGTAGGTAGGGATATCATATCCTATAGCCTACCATCAGAACGGTGTACTGTAGGTAGAGATATCATCTCCTATAGCCTACCATCAGAACAGTATACTGTAGGTAGGGATATAAATCTCCTATAGCCTACCATCAGAACGGTGTACTGTAGGTAGAGCTATCATCTCCTCTAGCCTAGCATCAGAACAGTAAAGTGTAGGTAGGGATATCATCTCCTATAGCCTACCATCAGAACGGTGTACTGTAGGTAGAGATATCATCTCCTATAGCCTACCATCAGAACAGTATACTGTAGGTAGGGATATCATCTCCTATAGCCTACCATCAGAACGGTGTACTGTAGGTAGAGATATCATCTCCTCTAGCCTAGCATCAGAACAGTATACTGTAGGTAGGGATATCATCTCCTATAGCATACCATCAGAACGGTGAACTGTAGGTAGAGATATCATCTCCTCTAATCTAGCATCAGAACAGTATACTGTAGGTAGGGATATCATCTCCTAAAGCCTACCATCAGAACGGTATACTGTAGGTAGGGATATCATCTCCTATAGCCTACCATCAGAACAGTATACTCTAGGTAGAGATATCATCTCCTGTAGCCTACCATCAGAACAGTATACTGTAGGTAGGGATATCATCTCCTATAGCCTACCATCAGAACACTATACTGTAGGTAGAGATATCATCTCCTCTAGCCTACCATCAGAACAGTATACTGTAGGTAGGGATATCATCTCCTCTAGCCTACCATCAGAACGGTGTACAGTAGGTAGGGATATCATCTCCTATAGCCTACCATCAGAACAGTATACTGTAGGTAGGGATATCATCTCCTCTAGCCTACCATCAGAACAGTATACTGTAGGTAGGGATATCATCTCCTATAGACTACCATCAGAACGGTGTACAGTAGGTAGAGATATCATCTCCTCTAGTCTACCATCAGAACAGTATTCTGTAGGTAGGGATGTCAGTCCTCTAGCATACCATCAGAACAGTATACTTTAGGTAGGGATATCATCTCCTATAGTCTACCATCAGAACAGTATACTGTAGGTAGGGATATCATCTCCTATATCCTACCATCAGAACAGTATACTGTAGGTAGGGATATAAATCTCCTATAGCCTACCATCAGAACAGTATACTGTAGGTAGGGATATCATCTCCTATAGCCTACCATCAGAACAGTATACTGTAGGTAGGGATATCATCTCCTATAGCCTACCATCAGAACGGTGTACTGTAGGTAGAGATATCATCTCCTATAGCCTACCATCAGAACAGTATACTGTAGGTAGGGATATCATCTCCTATAGCCTACCATCAGAACGGTGTACTGTAGGTAGAGATATCATCTCCTATAGCCTAGCATCAGAACAGTATACTTTAGGTAGGGATATCATCTCCTCTAGCCTACCATCAGAACAGTATATTGTAGGTAGAGATATCATCTCCTCTAGCCTAGCATCAGAACAGTATACGTTAGGTAGGGATATCATCTCCTATAGCCTACCATCAGAACAGTATACTGTAGGTAGAGATATCATCTCATATAGCCTACCATCAGAACAGTATACTGTAGGTAGAGATATCATCTCCTATAGCCTACCATCAGAACAGTATACTTTAGGTAGTGATATCATCTC
This sequence comes from Salvelinus alpinus, assembly GCF_045679555.1. Classification (NCBI taxonomy): domain Eukaryota; kingdom Metazoa; phylum Chordata; class Actinopteri; order Salmoniformes; family Salmonidae; genus Salvelinus; species Salvelinus alpinus. Next base: position 89,016,415 of record NC_092088.1, on the reverse strand, counting down.
CTATAGCCTACCATCAGAACAGTATACTGTAGGTAGAGATATCATCTCCTGTAGCCTACCATCAGAACGGTATACTGTAGGTAGGGATATCATCTCCTATAGACTACCATCAGAACAGTATACTGTAGGTAGGGATATCATCTCCTATAGCCTACCATCAGAACAGTATACTGTAGGTAGGGATATAAATCTCCTATAGCCTACCATCAGAACGGTGTACTGTAGGTAGAGATATCATCTCCTATAGCTTACCATCAGAACAGTATACTGTAGGTAGAGATATCATTTCCTATATATCCTATCTACCATCAGAACAGTGTACTGTAGGTAGGGATATCATCTCCTATAGCCTACCATCAGAACAGTATACTGTAGGTAGAGATATCATCTCCTATAGACTACCATCAGAACAGTATACTGTAGGTAGGGATATCATCTCCTATAGCCTACCATCAGAACGGTGTACTGTAGGTAGAGATATCATCTCCTATAGCCTACCATCAGAACGGTGTACTGTAAGTAGAGATATCATCTCCTATAGCTTACCATCAGAATGGTGTACTGTATTGTAGGTAGAGATATCATTTCCTATAGCCTATCTACCATCAGAACAGTGTACTGTAGGTAGGGATATCATCTCCTCTAGCCTACCATCAAAACAGTATACTGTAGGTAGAGATATCATCTCCTCTAGCCTACCATCAGAACAGTATACTGTAGGTAGGGATATCATCTCCCATAGCCTACCATCAGAACGGTGTACTGTAGGTAGGGATATAATTTCCTATAGCCTACCATCAGAACGGTGTACAGTAGGTAGAGATATCATCTCCTATAGACTACCTACCATCAGAACAGTATACTGTAGGTAGGGATATCATCTCCTATAGCCTACCATCAGAACAGTATACTGTAGGTAGGGATATAAATCTCCTATAGCCTACCATCAGAACGCTGTACTGTAGGTAGAGATATCATCTCCTCTAGCCTAGCATCAGAACAGTATACTGTAGGTAGGGATATCATCTCCTATAGCCTACCATCAGAACGGTGTACTGTAGGTAGAGATATCATCTCCTATAGCCTACCATCAGAACAGTATACTGTAGGTAGGGATATCATCTCCTATAGCCTACCATCAGAACGGTGTACTGTAGGTAGAGATATCATCTCCTCTAGCCTAGCATCAGAACAGTATACAGTAGGTAGGGATATCATCTCCTATAGCCTACCCTCAGAACAGTATACTGTAGGTAGGGATATCATCTCCTCTAGCCTACCATCAGAACAGTATACTGTAGGTAGGGATATCATCTCCTATAGACTACCATCAGAACGGTGTACAGTAGGTAGAGATATCATCTCCTCTAGTCTACCATCAGAACAGTATTCTGTAGGTAGGGATGTCATCTCCTCTAGCATACCATCAGAACAGTATACTGTAGGTAGAGATATCATCTCCTATAGCCTACCATCAGAACAGTATACTGTAGGTAGGGATATCATCTCCTATAGCCTACCATCAGAACAGTATACTGTAGGTAGGGATATCATCTCCTCTAGCCTACCATCAGAACAGTATACTGTAGGTAGGGATATCATCTCCTATAGACTACCATCAGAACGGTGTACAGTAGGTAGAGATATCATCTCCTATAGCTTACCATCAGAATGGTGTACTGTATTGTAGGTAGAGATATCATTTCCTATAGCCTATCTACCATCAGAACAGTGTACTGTAGGTAGGGATATCATCTCCTTTAGCCTACCATCAGAACGGTGTACTGTAGGTAGAGATATCATCTCCTATAGCTTACCATCAGAATGGTGTACTGTATTGTAGGTAGAGATATCATTTCCTATAGCCTATCTACCATCAGAACAGTGTACTGTAGGTAGGGATATCATCTCCTCTAGCCTACCATCAGAACAGTATACTGTAGGTAGAGATATCATCTCCTCTAGCCTACCATCAGAACAGTATACTGTAGGTAGGGATATCATCTCCTATAGCCTACCATCTGAACGGTGTACAGTAGGAAGATATATAATTTCCTATAGCCTACCATCAGAACAGTATACTGTAGGTAGGGATATCATCTCCTATAGCCTACAATCAGAACATTGTACTGTAGGTAGGGATATCATCTCCTATAGCCTATCATCAGAACGGTGTACAGTAGGAAGAGATATCATTTCCTATAGCCTACAAGCAGAACAGTGTATTGTAGGTAGAGATATCATCTCCTATAGCCTACCATCGGAATGGTATACTGTAGGTAGGGATGTCATCTCCTATAGCTTACCATCAGAACAGTATACTGTAGGTACGGATATCATCTCCTATAGCCTACCATCAGAACAGTATACTGTAGGTAGGGATATCATCTCCTATAGCCTAGCATCAGAACAGTATACTCTAGGTAGAGATATCATCTCCTATAGCCTACCATCAGAACGGTATACTGTAGGTAGGGATATCATCTCCTATAGCCTACCATCAGAACAGTATACTGTATGTAGGGATATCATCTCCTATAGCCTACCATCAGAACAGTATACTGTAGGTAGGGATATCATCTCCTATAGCCTACCATCAGAACGGTGTACAGTAGGATGATAAATAATTTCCTATAGCCTACCAACAGAACAGTATACTGTAGGTAGGGATATCATCTCCTATAGCCTACCATCAGAACGGTGTACAGTAGGAAAGGATATCATCTCCTATAGCCTACCATCAGAACGGTGTACAGTAGGAAGGGATATAATTTCCTATAGCCTACCATCAGAACAGTATACTGTAGGTAGGGATATCATCTCCTATAGCCTACCATCAGAACAGTATACTGTAGGTAGGGATATCATCTCCTATAGCCTACCATCAGAACGGTGTACTGTAGGTAGAGATTTCATCTCCTATAGACTACCATCAGAACAGTATACTGTATGTAGGGATATCATCTCCTATAGACTACCATCAGAACAGTATACTGTAGGTAGAGATATCATCTCCTATAGCCTACCATCAGAACGGTATACTGTAGGTAGGGATATCATCTCCTATAGCCTACCATCAGAACAGTATACTGTAGGTAGGGATATCATCTCCTATAGCCTACCATCAGAACAGTATACTGTAGGTAGGGATATCATCTCCTATAGCCTACCTTCAGAACAGTATACTGTAGGTAGGGATATCATCTCCTCTAGCCTACCATCAGAACAGTATACTGTAGGTAGGGATATCATCTCCTCTAGCCTACCATCAGAACAGTATACTGTATGTAGGGATATCATCTCCTATAGCTTACCATCAGAACGGTGTACTGTATTGTAGGTAGAGATATCATTTCCTAAAGCCTATCTACCATCAGAACAGTGTACTGTAGTTAGGGATATCATCTCCTATAGCCTACCATCAGAACGGTGTACTGTAGGTAGAGATATCATCTCCTATAGCTTACCATCAGAATGGTGTACTGTATTGTAGGTAGAGATATCATTTCCTATAGCCTATCTACCATCAGAACAGTGTACTGTAGGTAGGGATATCATCTCCTCTAGCCTACCATCTGAACGGTGTACAGTAAGAAGATATATAATTTCCTATAGCCTACCATCAGAACAGTATACTGTAGGTAGGGATATCATATCCTATAGCCTACCATCAGAACAGTGTACTGTAGGTAGGGATATCATCTCCTATAGCCTACCATCAGAACAGTATACTGTAGGTAGGGATATCATCTCCTATAGCCTACCATCAGAACGGTGTACAGTAGGAAGAGATATCATTTCCTATAGCCTACCATCAGAACAGTGTACTGTAGGTAGAGATATCATCTCCTATAGCCTACCATCAGAATGGTATACTGTAGGTAGGGATATCATCTCCTATAGCTTACCATCAGAACAGTATACTGTAGGTAGGGATATCATCTCCTATAGCCTACCATCAGAACAGTATACTGTAGGTAGGGATATCATCTCCTATAGCCTACCATCAGAACAGTATACTGTAGGTAGGGATATCATCTCCTATAGCCTACCATCAGAACGGTGTACAGTAGGATGATAAATAATTTCCTATAGCCTACCAACAGAACAGTATACTGTAGGTAGGGATATCATCTCCTATAGCCTACCATCAGAACGGTGCACAGTAGGAAAGGATATCATCTCCTATAGCCTACCATCAGAACGGTGTACAGTAGGAAGGGATATAATTTCCTATAGCCTACCATCAGAACAGTATACTGTAGGTAGGGATATCATCTCCTATAGCCTACCATCAGAACAGTATACTGTAGGTAGGGATATCATCTCCTATAGCCTACCATCAGAACGGTGTACTGTAGGTAGAGATTTCATCTCCTATAGACTACCATCAGAACAGTATACTGTATGTAGGGATATCATCTCCTATAGACTACCATCAGAACAGTATACTGTAGGTAGAGATATCATCTCCTATAGCCTACCATCAGAACGGTATACTGTAGGTAGGGATATCATCTCCTATAGCCTACCATCAGAACAGTATACTGTAGGTAGGGATATCATCTCCTATAGCCTACCATCAGAACAGTATACTGTAGGTAGGGATATCATCTCCTATAGCCTACCTTCAGAACAGTATACTGTAGGTAGGGATATCATCTCCTCTAGCCTACCATCAGAACAGTATACTGTAGGTAGGGATATCATCTCCTCTAGCCTACCATCAGAACAGTATACTGTATGTAGGGATATCATCTCCTATAGCTTACCATCAGAACGGTGTACTGTATTGTAGGTAGAGATATCATTTCCTAAAGCCTATCTACCATCAGAACAGTGTACTGTAGGTAGGGATATCATCTCCTATAGCCTACCATCAGAACGGTGTACTGTAGGTAGAGATATCATCTCCTATAGCTTACCATCAGAATGGTGTACTGTATTGTAGGTAGAGATATCATTTCCTATAGCCTATCTACCATCAGAACAGTGTACTGTAGGTAGGGATATCATCTCCTCTAGCCTACCATCTGAACGGTGTACAGTAAGAAGATATATAATTTCCTATAGCCTACCATCAGAACAGTATACTGTAGGTAGGGATATCATATCCTATAGCCTACCATCAGAACAGTGTACTGTAGGTAGGGATATCATCTCCTATAGCCTACCATCAGAACAGTATACTGTAGGTAGGGATATCATCTCCTATAGCCTACCATCAGAACAGTATACTGTAGGTAGGGATATCATCTCCTATAGCCTACCATCAGAACGGTGTACAGTAGGATGATAAATAATTTCCTATAGCCTACCAACAGAACAGTATACTGTAGGTAGGGATATCATCTCCTATAGCCTACCATCAGAACGGTGCACAGTAGGAAAGGATATCATCTCCTATAGCCTACCATCAGAACGGTGTACAGTAGGAAGGGATATAATTTCCTATAGCCTACCATCAGAACATTATACTGTAGGTAGGGATATCATCTCCTATAGCCTACCATCAGAACAGTATACTGTAGGTAGGGATATCATCTCCTATAGCCTACCATCAGAACGGTGTACTGTAGGTAGAGATTTCATCTCCTATAGACTACCATCAGAACAGTATACTGTATGTAGGGATATCATCTCCTATAGACTACCATCAGAACAGTATACTGTAGGTAGAGATATCATCTCCTATAGCCTACCATCAGAACGGTATACTGTAGGTAGGGATATCATCTCCTATAGCCTACCATCAGAACAGTATACTGTAGGTAGGGATATCATCTCCTATAGCCTACCATCAGAACAGTATACTGTAGGTAGGGATATCATCTCCTATAGCCTACCTTCAGAACAGTATACTGTAGGTAGGGATATCATCTCCTCTAGCCTACCATCAGAACAGTATACTGTAGGTAGGGATATCATCTCCTCTAGCCTACCATCAGAACAGTATACTGTATGTAGGGATATCATCTCCTATAGCTTACCATCAGAACGGTGTACTGTATTGTAGGTAGAGATATCATTTCCTAAAGCCTATCTACCATCAGAACAGTGTACTGTAGGTAGGGATATCATCTCCTATAGCCTACCATCAGAACGGTGTACTGTAGGTAGAGATATCATCTCCTATAGCTTACCATCAGAATGGTGTACTGTATTGTAGGTAGAGATATCATTTCCTATAGCCTATCTACCATCAGAACAGTGTACTGTAGGTAGGGATATCATCTCCTCTAGCCTACCATCTGAACGGTGTACAGTAAGAAGATATATAATTTCCTATAGCCTACCATCAGAACAGTATACTGTAGGTAGGGATATCATATCCTATAGCCTACCATCAGAACAGTGTACTGTAGGTAGGGATATCATCTCCTATAGCCTACCATCAGAACAGTATACTGTAGGTAGGGATATCATCTCCTATAGCCTACCATCAGAACGGTGTACAGTAGGAAGAGATATCATTTCCTATAGCCTACCATCAGAACAGTGTACTGTAGGTAGAGATATCATCTCCTATAGCCTACCATCAGAATGGTATACTGTAGGTAGGGATATCATCTCCTATAGCTTACCATCAGAACAGTATACTGTAGGTAGGGATATCATCTCCTATAGCCTACCATCAGAACAGTATACTGTAGGTAGGGATATCATCTCCTATAGCCTAGCATCAGAACAGTATACTGTAGGTAGAGATTTCATCTCCTATAGCCTGCCATCAGAACAGTATACTGTAGGTAGGGATATCATCTCATATAGCCTACCATCAGAACAGTATACTGTAGGTAGAGATATCATCTCCTATAGCCTACCATCAGAACGGTATACTGTAGGTAGGGATATCATCTCCTATAGCCTACCATCAGAACAGTATACTGTAGGTAGGGATATCATCTCCTATAGCCTACCATCAGAACAGTATACTGTAGGTAGGGATATCATCTCCTATAGCCTACCATCAGAACGGTGTACCGTAGGAAGATAAATAATTTCCTATAGCCTACCATCAGAACAGTATACTGTAGGTAGGGATATCATCTCCTATAGCCTACCATCAGAACGGTGTACAGTAGGAAAAGGATATCATCTCCTATAGCCTACCATCAGAACGGTGTACAGTAGGAAGGGATATAATTTCCTATAGCCTACCATCAGAACAGTATACTGTAGGTAGGGATATCATCTCCTATAGCCTACCATCAGAACAGTATACTGTAGGTAGGGATATCATCTCCTATAGCCTACCATCAGAACAGTATACTGTAGGTAGGGATATCATCTCCTATAGCCTACCATCAGAACAGTATACTGTAGGTAGGGATATCATCTCCTATAGCCTACCATCAGAACAGTATACTGTAGGTAGGGATATCATCTCCTATAGCCTACCATCAGAACGGTGTACTGTAGGTAGAGATATCATCTCCTATAGCCTACCATCAGAACGGTGTACAGTAGGAAGATAAATAATTTCCTATAGCCTACCATCAGAACAGTATACTGTAGGTAGGGATATCATTTCCTATAGCCTACCATCAGAACGGTGTACTGTAGGTAGAGATTTCATCTCCTATAGCCTACCATCAGAACGGTGTACTGTAGGTAGCGATATCGGTGATCCATCCTTCTCACCCTTGTTTGTGGCCAGACCTGGTTGTCTACTTAATACCTGCCTCTCTCCTTCTACAGTAGTCAACCAGTAGTCTGTCTCTGTGCCGCTGATGCCTGCAGAACAGAAATAGCTCTTCGTAATGAAAGATTGATGTGGAGTAAGCTTGTCATTACATGCTGCAATAGACGATTAGGTGCCTCCTCCCCAACACCATTTTGTCATCTCTTCCTGTCTTTTCTCCTTCCCTCTCTCTCTCTTTCTATCTATCTCTTTCTATTTCCCTCTCGCTTTCTTTATTTCTCTCCCTCACTCCTTCCCCTTTCTTTCTTTCTTTGTTTCTCTCTCTTTCTGTTTCTCTCTTTCTGTGTGACACGGGTCTAGCCTCTCGAGGTCACTCCAAGTCACTGAAGTCATTGGCTACAAATGACTTAGAGCACACTAGTTATAGAACACATAGTTCAGCTTGGAAATGTTTCCCTCCTCCTAGATGTGACTAGCCACTGTTATCTCCAACCCTGTATCTCTCCCCTGTAGCCTACCCCAGGTGTTCCTCTACCACAGCCCCTCATAAGTCCCTCATCCCATCAACCCAATACCTGCTGCTGCTGTGACTGAACACACACACACACACACGCACACGCACACGCACACACACACACACACACACACACACACACACACACACACACACACACACACACACACACACACACACACACACACACACACACACACACACACACACACACACACACACACACACACACACACACACACACACACACACACACACACACACACACACACACACACACACACACACACACACACACACACACACACACACACACACACACACGGAGCATTGACGTCCCAATAGGCTGTCTTTATTCCCCCTGCTATCAACTTACATGCTATAATCATAGCCAATCATATTGGATCAGGCTTGTCTGCCTGAACAGCCCAGCGCAGCATCTGCTGCATCCATGTGTGTGCGTTCATTCACCTGCTCCAACAGGCTGCAAGCCAGGGATGCTCTGATAAGTCCCATAATAAACCTGATAATTGTGTTTGTTGAAGGGGGAGGAGATGCTCTGAGACAATGCTTATCTTTATCTTTGTGCCAGTGTAACGGTATGTTTTATTTACATAAAAAATGTAAAAATGCTTTAGGGCATTGAGATAAAAACAGTATGGAATATTTGAATCACAATAAAATGAATAGTTACTGCTGTGAAACTGTTCCAAGTTGTTTACCTAGGGGAGCTAGGTTACCTAAGGAGTTGTTTACCTAGGGGAGCTAGGTTACCTAAGGAGTTGTTCACCTAGGGGAGCTAGGTTACCTAAGGAGTTGTTTACCTAGGGGAGCTAGGTTACCTAAGGAGTTGTTTACCTAGGGGAGCTAGGTTACCTAAGGAGTTGTTTACCTAGGGGAGCTAGGTTACCTAAGGAGTTGTTTACCCAGGGGAGCTAGGTTACCTAAGGAGTTGTTTACCTAGGGGAGCTAGGTTACCTAAGGAGTTGTTCACCTAGGGGAGCTAGGTTACCTAAGGAGTTGTTTACCCAGGGGAGCTAGGTTACCTAAGGAGTTGTTTACCTAGGGGAGCTAGGTTACCTAAGGAGTTGTTTACCTAGGGGAGCTAGGTTACCTAAGGAGTTGTTTACCTAGGGGAGCTAGGTTACCTAAGGAGTTGTTCACCTAGGGGAACTAGGTTACCTAAGGAGTTGTTCACCTAGGGGAACTAGGTTACCTAAGGAGTTGTTTACCTAGGGGAGCTAGATTACTTAAGGAGTTGTTCACCTAGGGGAACTAGGTTACCTAAGGAGTTGTTCACCTAGGGGAACTAGGTTACCTAAGGAGTTGTTCACCTAGGGGAACTAGGTTACCTAAGGAGTTGTTTACCTAGGGGAGCTAGATTACTTAAGGAGTTGTTAACCTAGGCTCACGACAGTGTCATTGTAGTGTGGCACTGCAACACAGAGGGAATGGCACTGCTGTCACAGGTGTTGGTGTCTCATAAACTCACCAGTTTGGTTTCCAAATGAAAGGCAATCAGAGACATAAAATTACTTAGCTACCGAGGCTAGCTAACCTTGTTGAGGAGAATAAACCAAAACTAAATGACATTGATTAAAGATGTGATTGACAGAAAATGTCATACAGACAAACACGAACCTCCCGGACCACAATGCAACAATGGAGAGGGAAGCCCCTCTTTCTCTGTCAGGGACGATGCACAAACACCTCACAACTAAAATCTAATATTGTCTGTGAAGCCAGAGGGAATGGCCCTGCTGTCACAGGTGTTGGTGTCTCATAAACTCACCAGTTTGGTTTCCAAATGAAAGGCAATCAGAGACATGATTAAATATAGACTGTATTTATGAATGGACGAAGCCATTTTTTTTTTTTTTTTATTTGAACCTTTATTTAAAAGGTCAAAGAGCTCAATCTTGGTCTCATCAGACCAGAGAATCCAACCATTGAGTTCAGAGAAAATGATGGTTATTATCCCAACACCCCTGAGACATTGATGTTAGCCTTGAGAGTAGAGGATGGACTTGATGATAACCCTGAGTGCTAGCCTAAACTCAGCATTTAGGGAAACTACAGTATAAGACCCTCGGGGTGTTGGCTGTGTCTCTGGATTCATTTGGTTCTTCTAAACAACTGAAGATGTGGATTTAGTATAGAATGATAATAAAATATGACATTTTGCAGACGAGTTTATAATGAATCACAGTCATGCGCACAAACATTTTACAAATGGTTAGTCCTGGGAATCGAACCCACTATCCTGGCATCACAGGTGCCCTGCTCTACCACCTGAGCTCCATATATTCATATTCACTGGATCAAAAAACTGATTTTCAGTCATGGCAGTTGTACGGGGTGTCAGGTAGCCTGGTGGTTAAGTATTGGACCTGTAACTAAACGGTTGTTGGTTCGAATCCCTGAGGGAACTAGGTGGAAACTCTGTCGATGTACCCTTGAGCAAGACACTTAACCCTAATTGCTCCTGTAAATCGCTTTGGATAGGAGCGTGTGTAAAACATAGTCATTTGCATACTAGAGAGCATTTTACAAAATACACTTTAAATATGCATTGCATCAAAATCCATTCTGTCTCCTCGAAATGGGAAATCAGATTAACAATGAGAAAAAGCCTTTCCAAATTTCTGGGGAAATGTGATTCATTTGCTATCTAGGGTAGGGGAATGGGCTACAGTTTAGTAACACACAAACACAGACAAAAGTGCTGGACCCTGAAAAATACTGTTCTCTCAATCGTAACCATCATTAAGTATTGTAAAGCATGTTGCATGTTAGCCATCTATCTCCCCTTTCCCTTTTTCACTGCATTCATCATTATTCTATGGCTAGTTGTTGTTCCATCATGGTCGCTGGCAAGCTGCATGTAACAACAAGGAAGAGTAATTTGCTTTGTCTCAGCTCCTCAATCCTGTGAGGACGCACTCACGCACACACACACAAAACCAACCCCCCCACAAACAGACACCCCAACCCTCCATCTCACACAACAAATTAGTCAGTGTTGATTTTTCTTTGTAAAATTTCTAGCGTTGATTCAGGAGTTAAATTCACTCTGTGAATTTGGGTTGCAGTCAAGGATATCCTCTGACACCTGATCTGCTCTTGCATTGGCAATGTCCATACCCTTCACTGCATGAGTGCACAACTTGATAGCTATCTGGATAAAACCTTTAGCCACAGCACCTGGGTTGGTGCTGCTCAGGTAACTGCTCCTCTTCCTGGACACTGTTACTACCTCTACACTATTACATTAATTAGGGAAAGGGGATACCTAGTCAGTTGCACAACTGAATGCATTTATCCAAAATGCGTCTTCCACATTTAACCCAACCCCTCTGAATCAGAGAGGTGCGGGGGACTGCCTTAATCAATGTCATCGGCACCCAGGGAGCAATTGTTGTTTGGTGTTAACTGCCTTGATTTTTTTCCCACCTTGCCGGCTCGGGGATTCAAACCAGCAACCTTTCGGTTACAGGCCCAACACTCTTAACCGCTATGCTCCCTGCCATCCCTACTATAACTTGTTACATAATGCTTCAGTGGACTGATTGTCAGCGCTTCATGTTCTCTTCAGTCAACTTGGAACCTGCCATCTCCTAAAGCCCAACCACAAGACTCAAACAGACCAGAGACTGACAGGCGCAGAGGTGGGACGTACAGTGACAGGAATGCTGGGTAATAGCTAGGCTAGCTCCAATAGCCACCAAGCAAAGCTAACTGAGTGAGGACCTAGTCTGCTCTAAACAAACAGACCACAGAGGAAAACATTACACACTGTACAGTCTCCTCCATGCCACTACTTCCAGCCACCACAAAACAAGGCATGAAATACTACTGCCTCCCAACTACACAACACATGAAATACTACTGCCTACCAACTGCACAACACATGAATCATCTCAGCATGACATCACTCAGCGCCCAGAGACAGATTCTCAACTTCCGTCCCTTCCTCCCCCCGTCTCGTAAATGAACCAGGGGAGAGAGAAAGCCAGGTTAGGGTGAGAGAGAAAGCCAGGGCAGGGGGAGAGAGAAAGCCAGGGCACGGGGAGAGAGAAAGCCAGAGCCAGGTTAGGGGGAGAGAGAAAGCCAGAGCCAGGGCAGGGGGAGAGAGAAAGCCAGGGCACGGGGAGAGAGAAAGCCAGGGCACGGGGAGAGAGAAAGCCAGAGCCAGGTTAGGGGGAGAGAGAAAGCCAGAGCCAGGGCAGGGGGAGAAAGAAAGCCAGGGCACGGGGGGAGAGAAAGCCAGGGCACGGGGAGAGAGAAAGCCAGGGCACGGGGGGAGAGAGAAAGCCAGGGCAGGGGGAGAGAGAAAGCCAGGGCAAGGGGAGAGAGAAAGCCAGGGCAGGGGGAGAGAGAAAGCCAGGGCAGGGGGAGAGAGAAAGCCAGGGCAGGGGGAGAGAGAAAGCCAGGGCAGGGGGAGAGAGAAAGCCAGGGCACGGGGAGAGAGAAAGCCAGGGCAGGGGGAGAGAGAAAGCCAGGGCACAGGGAGAGAGAAAGCCAGGGCAGGGGGAGAGAGAAAGCCAGGGCACGGGGAGAGAGAAAGCCAGGGCACGGGGAGAGAGAAAGCCAGGGCAGGGGGAGAGAGAAAGCCAGGGCAGGGGGAGAGAGAAAGCCAGGGCAAGGGGAGAGAGAAAGCCAGGGCAGGGGGAGAGAGAAAGCCAGAGCCAAGGCATAGAGCTTCTTTCCACTTCTGTGCTGCAGTGATGAACCAAGGGGGTTGAAGGGTCATACAGGATTTAGGCAGCACAAAATAGCCCCCCAAAAGAGGCATCCTGACTCAAGTAGTGTCATATCAAGAGACACAGGTCCATGATGTGATTGTCTCTACACTTTCAGGAGATTACTATGTGGGATGGACGGATGGACTCTCACTTGAAGAGACAGCCAGGGTGCTCTTTCTGTCTGCTGGATGAGTTACACGTCTAAGCACCTTTTTTAAATCCTCCACTTATCACTGGAGCTGGAAAAGACATGGTAAGCTCTCTACGAGGAACACTCAAAATGAGACCGGATATCTCTCCCTCGAAAGACGCTCCCAAGAATTGTAAAGTAAGCAAAACATAAGGATTTGGCTTCTTCTCCTCCTGAAGAATCAGTAGGTTTTGCAGTGTTCTTGACAAAGCGTACTGGACCATGCTCAGGTTAATGGTCCAGAAAGCTCCCATCTGTCTGCAAAAGAGATCCCAGCATGTCCTCTCTCTGCTGTGTGTGTGTGTGTGTGTGTGTGTGTGTGTGTGTGTGTGTGTGTGTGTGTGTGTGTGTGTGTGTGTGTGTGTGTGTGTGTGTGTGTGTGTGTGTGTGTGTGTGTGTGTGTGTGTGTGTGTGTGTGTGTGTGTGTGTGTGTGTGTGTGTGTGTGTGTGTGTGTGTGTGTGTGTGTGTGTGTGTGGGCGGGCGGGCGGGCGGGCGTGTGTGTGTGTGTGCCAGTGTATCAATGTGTGTAAGACACACACCAAGATGTGATGACTTTCATTGGAATTCCAAATGCAGGTCAAGCACACGGCCATTAACCTTGAAACCATGAGGCAGAAAGAAACAAAAACCACCTTCATGAGAAGAAAGAAACCAGGATGTTATTATTCATCGTTGTTTGGTTTGCCTTGTCTTTCTCTGGCATGATGGTGGTGGATCCCAGTTCAAATGTCCCACACCTGTTGTTACTGTTTGACCTCCAAAGCAGGATCCACCTCTCTCTCTCTGTCTATCTCCCCCTCTCCCCTGCTGTGCCCTTCCCTGGGCCTGTAATAGATGGCCTCACCCTGACAAGGGGTTTTAACAGTATCGCAAACATTCATCTGAAGGACTGCCCTTTATTCATGAGTCTGAGACTTGGAGCTGTCTGCCATTGATGAAAGAGACGGTGAGAGGGAGGTAGAGAGTGGAGAGGAGAAAGACATTGTGGTCTCTCACCAAACAGCAAGTACGGAGAGACAAACATGTTCCCACTGACTGCATAAGGCTTTGATGGGACATGACTGGATGACCTAAAGATCTGATGTAGGAGGCATGGGGAGATAGGAGATACAGTACATGGCATTCCAAAATTCTGGTAACTTTCCCAATATTCCTAGGTTTTACCGAAAACCTGGTTGGAAGAATCCTGGAATCAGGAAAGAATCAACCAGGATTTCTGGAAAACCTGGGAATATTGGGAAAGTTAACAGAATTTTGGATCCCAACTTCCAGAACATTGTGTCCCAAACCCTAAACCCTTTGTATCTATCTTTCATGCAGCTCTTAATTAAATGTCAAAGGCTAATCAAAGTGTCTGAGCCAAGGCAAAATGCCTGAGGGTCAGGACAGCACAGATTTTTTCAGATATTGACATCTCTTTGTGTTGGATCATCTGTAAGAGGCTGCTGTTCTGCTGTTCCTTCCCATCAGTCCCTTCACCTCCTCCTCACCATCTGTGACATCATCAGCCACTAAGCCTGCCTGGTTTATTTGGACAGGCCTTTCCAAACAGGAATGCTACGATGAATCAGCAAACAGGATAACATGACGCAGATGTGGTGGGTCGATGGTCACGGGCAGATTTGATGGTCAATTAATTAAGACCCGGTAATAACCTGGTTCCTCTCTGCCCCAGGGTTCCATATGTAGGGAATAGGGGTGCCATTTGGGACAAAGACAGTGTAATGGAGTCAACTCCACAGAGTTTTTTTCTTCACATCACTTGGATTTAACCGCTAGGCTACCTGCCACCCCTTATATCTAACCGCTAGGCTACCTGCCACCCCTTATATCTAACCGCTAGGCTACCTGCCACCCCTTATATCTAACCACTAGGCTACCTGCCACCCCTTATATCTAACCGCTAGGCTAACTGCCACCCCTTATATCTAACCACTAGGCTACCTGCCACCCCTTATATCTAACCGCTAGGCTAACTGCCACCCCTTATATCTAACCGCTAGGCTACCTGCCACCCCTTATATCTAACCGCTAGGCTACCTGCCACCCCTTATATCTAACCGCTAGGCTACCTGCCACCCCTTATATCTAACCGCTAGGCTACCTGCCACCCCTTATATCTAACCACTAGGCTACCTGCCACCCCTTATATCTAACCGCTAGGCTAACTGCCACCCCTTATATCTAACCGCTAGGCTACCTGCCACCCCTTATATCTAACCGCTAGGCTACCTGCCACCCCTTATATCTAACCGCTAGGCTACCTGCCACCCCTTATATCTAACCGCTAGGCTACCTGCCACCCCTTATATCTAACCGCTAGGCTACCTGCCACCCCTTATATCTAACCGCTAGGCTACCTGCCACCCCTTATATCTAACCGCTAGGCTACCTGCCACCCCTTATATCTAACCGCTAGGCTACCTGCCACCCCTTATATCTAACCGCTAGGCTACCTGCCACCCCTTATATCTAACCGCTAGGCTAACTGCCACCCCTTATATCTAACCGCTAGGCTACCTGCCACCCCTTATATCTAACCGCTAGGCTACCTGCCACCCCTTATATCTAACCGCTAGGCTACCTGCCACCCCTTATATCTAACCGCTAGGCTACCTGCCACCCCTTATATCTAACCGCTAGGCTAACTGCCACCCCTTATATCTAACCGCTAGGCTACCTGCCACCCCTTATATCTAACCGCTAGGCTACCTGTCACCCCTTATATCTAACCGCTAGGCTACCTGCCACCCCTTATATCTAACCGCTAGGCTACCTGCCACCCCTTATATCTAACCGCTAGGCTACCTGCCACCCCTTATATCTAACCGCTAGGCTACCTGCCACCCCTTATATCTAACCGCTAGGCTACCTGTCACCCCTTATATCTAACCGCTAGGCTACCTGCCACCCCTTATATCTAACCGCTAGGCTACCTGCCACCTCTTATATCTAACCGCTACGCTACCTGCCACCCCTTATATCTAACCGCTAGGCTACCTGCCACCCCTTATATCTAACCGCTAGGCTACCTGTCACCCCTTATATCTAACCGCTAGGCTACCTGTCACACCTTATATCTAACCGCTAGGCTACCTGTCACCCCTTATATCTAACCGCTAGGCTACCTGTCACCCCTTCTCTTTCTCACTCCACTTATTACAAGTTAACAGCTTTCTCTTCATAAACTCTTGGAATTAATACAGGTCTATCCGATCATAATTGTATCTTGTCGATCAAAATGTGTGTCGTATCAATTAGAAAACAAGATTATCTTCCATGAAAATACATTATGAAACCCACATATGATGAAACAGCTAGTAGCCCACAGCATAGCCGGTTAGTGTGTCCACCTCAGTGTGTAGTGTCCGTGTCGTGAGGCTGGTTTCCTGGTTTCCTGGTCTGTAACCCCAGCAGGACTAATGGGATCAGCAGCACTGTGGTCTATTGACTGGCTTAACTCTGCCTTAATCCATCCTGCGTGTTCAGCCCCGCTCGCTCAGTCCTGCTCGCTCTCTCATATGCACACACACACACGCACGCACGCACGCACGCACGCACGCACGCACGCACACACGCACGCACACACACACACACACACACACACACACACACACACACACACACACACACACACACACACACACACACACACACACACACACACACACACACACACACACGATTGCCTGCCACTGTCACAGCTCTGACGCCCCCTCCACACGCTCCTCACCTCCCCTGTCCATTATGTGGTCCACAACTCTACGCACAGGGGACCAGGGTTGCTTTTACACACTCCTACCCACCTTCCCCTTACCCATAAATGCCCACCGGCTTCCCTCTACTTCCAACATGCTTCCCTGCCCCTCCACCCTTCAGTCCAGGCTAGCACAGAACCATAGCCTGGATTACTGAGGTAATGCATGCATGTTTTGATTAAAATGTTCCCTTATGTGTTTTGGCTTGAAGCAGTGCTGCCATTACAATAATGCCTGTGTGTGTAGCGAACAAAATGTTGACATCTCAGTGCCAAGGCTCTGCCCCACCACCAGCTCTGCAACTTGCCCACCTGACTGACTGTGTGATCCACCATTCACCACAACCTGGACCCTCTCTCTATACATAATGCGGCATCCACTTAATTAAGCTCCTTTCAACCCCTCCACGCTCTCTTTCACCTTTCAACTATTCCTTTATCGTCCTTTCAACATCCATAACGTCATCTCTTCACATAGTTCAGGCATCACTCAGTGCTCCGATAGAGTCATCAACAGCTCCACCCAGGATACCTGTTGTGTTTTGTTTTGTCACACAGCCACTCCCTCTGACAATTTGGAAATGGTGCCTTTGTTCTGAGTCTGTGAAAAGAGAGGATGAGGGGAACTATGCCTCAGAGAATATTAAACATCAGAGTGGTAACGCAGGCAGTAAGCTGTGGAGACTGCGCTGTGCCAAGGTGGCACTGTGTGTGTGTGTGTGTGTGTGTCTGTGTGTGTGTGTGTACGTGCATGCATGTCTTTGTGCCTGCGTGCGCATGTGTGCTTGTGTGTGTGTGCATGCCTTTGTTCCTGCATGTGTGAGTGTGTGTGTGCCTATGTGTGCGTATGGATGAATAAAGTGAATGAGTGGTTGAACATGTGTATGGATGAATAAAGTGAATGAGTGGTTGAACATGTGTATGGATGAATAAAGTGAATGTGTTATGCTGGTGAATGAGGACCCAAAAGCGACGTAATAGTAACAGAGTCTTTATTCCAGTATTAAACAAATAATGATTCTCCTGGAATTATCAATGGTCAATCCAAAACAGGAAACTGAAATCCTCTCGTCAATAGAGAGGAACGACTGGAGACGCGACCACAGACTGCAGGTCGCTTCAGGAAGGCACTGGCCGTAGCTGACATAGACACCTGCTCACACGCAGCATCTGAAGAAGGCAAAGAACACGACAGGGCGGAACAAGGACACAGGAACAGCAAACATCAAACAAGAATCCGACCAGGCAGAAGCGGAAAACAGAGGGAGAAATAGGGACTCTAATCAGAGGGCAAAATAGGGGACAGGTGTGAAAGAGTAAATGAGGTCGTTAGGAGAATGAGAAACAGCTGGGAGCAGGAACGGAACGATAGAGAGAGAGAGCGGGAGAGGGAGAGAGGCAGGAGGAGAGAGAGAGAGAGAAAGAGGGAAAGAACCTAATAAGACCAGCAGAGGGAAGAGCAGAGGGAAGCACAGGGACAAGACATGATCAAAGACAAAACATGACAGTACCCCCCCACTCACCGAGCGCCTCCTGGCGCACTCGAGGAGGAACCCTGGCGGCAACGAAGGAAATCATCAATCAACGAACGGTCCAGCACGTCCCGAGATGGAACCCAACTCCTCTCCTCAGGACCGTAACCCTCCCAATCCACTAAGTACTGGTGACCACGTCCCCGAGAACGCATGTCCATGATCCTTCGTACCTTGTAAATAGGAGCGCCCTCGACAAGGACGGGGGGGGGGAGGGAAGACGAACGGGGGCGCGAAGAAAAGGCTTGACACAAGAGACATGGAAGACAGGGTGGACGCGACGAAGATGTCGCGGAAGAAGCAGTCGCACAGCGACAGGATTGACGACCTGAGAGACACGGAACGGACCAATGAACCGCGGAGTCAACTTGCGAGAAGCTGTCGTAAGGGGAAGGTTACGAGTGGAAAGCCACACTCTCTGACCGCGACAATACCTAGGACTCTTAATCCTACGTTTATTGGCGGCTCTCACAGTCTGCGCCCTGTAACGGCAAAGTGCAGACCTGACCCTCCTCCAGGTGCGCTCACAACGTTGGACAAAAGCCTGAGCGGAGGGAACGCTGGACTCGGCGAGCTGGGACGAGAACAGAGGAGGCTGGTAACCAAGACTACTCTGAAACGGAGATAGCCCGGTAGCAGACGAAGGAAGCGAGTTGTGAGCGTACTCAGCCCAGGGGAGCTGTTCTGCCCAAGACGCAGGGTTTCGAAACGAAAGGCTGCGTAATATGCGACCAATCGACTGATTGGCCCTTTCTGCTTGACCGTTAGACTGGGGATGAAACCCGGAAGAGAGACTGACGGAAGCACCAATCAAACGACAGAACTCCCTCCAAAACTGTGACGTGAATTGCGGACCTCTGTCTGAAACGGCGTCTAACGGGAGGCCATGAATTCTGAACACATTCTCAATGATGATTTGTGCCGTCTCCTTAGCGGAAGGAAGCTTAGCGAGGGGAATGAAATGTGCCGCCTTAGAGAACCTATCGATAACCGTAAGAATCACAGTCTTCCCCGCAGACGAAGGCAGACCGGTAATAAAGTCTAAGGCGATGTGAGACCATGGTCGAGAAGGAATGGGAAGCGGTCTGAGACGACCGGCAGGAGGAGAGTTACCTGACTTAGTCTGCGCGCAGTCCGAACAAGCAGCCACGAAACGGCGCGTGTCCCGCTCCTGAGTAGGCCACCAAAACCGCTGGCGAATAGAAGCAAGCGTACCCCGAACGCCGGGGTGGCCAGCTAACTTGGCAGAATGAGCCCACTGAAGAACAGCCAGACGAGTAGAGACAGGAACGAACAGAAGGTTACTAGGACAAGCGCGCGGCGACGCAGTGTGAGTGAGTGCTTGCTTTACCTGTCTCTCAATTCCCCAGACAGTCAACCCGACAACACGCCCTTCAGGGAGAATCCCCTCGGGGTCGGTAGAAGCCACAGGAGAACTAAAGAGACGGGATAAGGCATCAGGCTTGGTGTTCTTATTTCCCGGGCGATAGGAAATCACGAACTCGAAACGAGCGAAAAACAACGCCCAACGAGCTTGACGTGCATTAAGTCGTTTGGCGGAACGGATGTACTCAAGGTTCTTATGGTCAGTCCAAACGACAAAAGGGACGGTCGCCCCCTCCAACCACTGTCGCCATTCGCCTATGGCTAAGCGGATGGCGAGCAGTTCGCGGTTACCCACATCATAGTTGCGTTCCGATGGCGACAGGCGATGAGAAAAGTAAGCGCAAGGATGGACCTTATCGTCAGACTGGAAGCGCTGGGACAGAATGGCTCCCACGCCCACCTCTGAAGCGTCAACCTCGACAATGAATTGTTTAGTGACGTTAGGAGTAACAAGGATAGGGGCGGATGTAAAACGCTTCTTGAGGAGATCAAAAGCTCCCTGGGCGGAACCGGACCACTTAAAGCAAGTCTTGACAGAAGTCAGAGCTGTGAGAGGAGCAGCCACTTGACCGAAATTACGAATGAAACGCCGATAGAAATTAGCGAAACCGAGAAAGCGCTGTAACTCGACACGTGACTTAGGAACGGGCCAATCGCTGACAGCCTGGACCTTAGCGGGATCCATCTGAATGCCTTCAGCGGAAATAACAGAACCGAGAAATGTGACAGAGGAGACATGAAAGGCGCACTTCTCAGCCTTCACGTAGAGACAATTCTCCAAAAGGCGCTGGAGTACACGTCGAACGTGCTGAACATGAATCTCGAGTGACGGTGAAAAAATCAGGATATCGTCAAGGTAAACGAAAACAAAGATGTTCAGCATGTCTCTCAGTACATCATTAACTAATGCCTGAAAGACAGCTGGAGCATTAGCGAGACCGAACGGCAGAACCCGGTATTCAAAATGCCCTAACGGAGTGTTAAACGCCGTTTTCCACTCGTCCCCCTCTCTGATGCGTACGAGATGGTAAGCGTTACGAAGGTCCAACTTAGTAAAGAACCTGGCTCCCTGCAGAATCTCGAAGGCTGACGACATAAGGGGAAGCGGATAACGATTCTTAACCGTTATGTCATTCAGCCCTCGATAATCCACGCAGGGGCGCAGAGTACCGTCCTTCTTCTTAACAAAGAAAAACCCCGCTCCGGCGGGAGAGGAAGAAGGCACCACGGTACCGGCGTCGAGAGAAACAGACAGATAATCCTCGAGAGCCTTACGTTCGGGAGCCGACAGAGAGTATAGTCTACCCCGAGGGGGAGTGGTCCCCGGAAGGAGATCAATACAACAATCATACGACCGGTGAGGAGGAAGAGAGTTGGCTCTGGACCGACTGAAGACCGTGCGTAGATCATGATATTCCTCCGGCACTCCTGTCAAATCACCAGGTTCCTCCTGAGTAGAGGGGACAGAAGAAACAGGAGGGATAGCAGACATTAAACACTTCACATGACAAGAAACGTTCCAGGATAGGATAGAATTACTAGACCAATTAATAGAAGGATTATGACATACTAGCCAGGGATGACCCAAAACAACAGGTGTAAAAGGTGAACGAAAAATCAAAAAGGAAATGGTCTCACTGTGGTTACCAGATACTGTGAGGGTTAAAGGTAGTGTCTCACATCTGATACTGGGGAGAGGACTACCATCTAAGGCGAACATGGGCGTGGGCTTCCCTAACTGTCTGAGAGGAATGTCATGTTCCGAGCCCATGCTTCGTCCATAAAACAACCCTCAGCCCCAGAGTCTATCAAGGCACTGCAGGAAGCAGCCGAACCGGTCCAGCGTAGATGGACCGACAAGGTAGTACAGGATCTTGATGGAGAGACCTGAGTAGTAGCGCTCACCAGTAGCCCTCCGCTTACTGATGAGCTCTGGCCCTTTACTGGACATGACATGACAAAATGTCCAGCAGAACCGCAATAGAGGCAAAGGCGGTTGGTGATTCTCCGTTCCCTCTCCTTAGTCGAGATGCGAATACCTCCCAGCTGCATGGGCTCAGTCTCTGAGCCGATGGGAGGAGATGGTTGAGATGCGGAGAGGGGAAACACCGTTAACGCGAGCTCTCCTCCACGAGCTCGGTGACGAAGATCTACCCGTCGTTCTAGGCGAATGGCGAGTGCAATCAAAGAGTCCACGCTGGAAGGAACCTCCCGGGAGAGAATCTCATCCTTAACCTCAGCGTGGAGTCCCTCCAGAAAACGAGCGAGCAACGCCGGCTCGTTCCAGTCACTGGATGCAGCAAGAGTGCGAAACTCTATAGAGTAATCCGTTATGGATCGATCACCTTGACATAGGGAAGCCAGGGCCCTGGAAGCCTCCTTCCCAAAAACTGAACGATCAAAAACCCGTATCATCTCCTCCTTAAAGTTCTGATAAACGTTAGAACTCTCAGCCCTTGCCTCCCAGATAGCTGTGCCCCACTCCCGAGCCCGACCAGTAAGGAGTGATATGACGTAAGCGATCCGAGCTCTCTCTCCTGAGTATGTGTTGGGCTGGAGAGAGAACACAATATCACACTGGGTGAGAAAGGAGCGACACTCAGTGGGCTGCCCAGAGTAACATGGTGGGTTATTAACCCTAGGCTCCGGAGACTCGGAAGACCAGGAAGTAGCTGGTGGCACGAGACGAAGACTCTGAAACTGTCCTGAGAGATCGGAGACATGAGCGGCCAGGGTCTCAACGGCATGACGAGCAGCAGACAATTCCTGCTCGTGTCTGCCGAGCATTACTCCCTGGATCTCGACGGCAGTGTTGCGAGAATCCGTAGTCGCTGGGTCCATTCTTGGTCGGATTCTTCTGTTATGCTGGTGAATGAGGACCCAAAAGCGACGTAATAGTAACAGAGTCTTTATTCCAGTATTAAACAAATAATGATTCTCCTGGAATTATCAATGGTCAATCCAAAACAGGAAACTGAAATCCTCTCGTCAATAGAGAGGAACGACTGGAGACGCGACCACAGACTGCAGGTCGCTTCAGGAAGGCACTGGCCGTAGCTGACATAGACACCTGCTCACACGCAGCATCTGAAGAAGGCAAAGAACACGACAGGGCGGAACAAGGACACAGGAACAGCAAACATCAAACAAGAATCCGACCAGGCAGAAGCGGAAAACAGAGGGAGAAATAGGGACTCTAATCAGAGGGCAAAATAGGGGACAGGTGTGAAAGAGTAAATGAGGTCGTTAGGAGAATGAGAAACAGCTGGGAGCAGGAACGGAACGATAGAGAGAGAGAGCGGGAGAGGGAGAGAGGCAGGAGGAGAGAGAGAGAGAGAAAGAGGGAAAGAACCTAATAAGACCAGCAGAGGGAAGAGCAGAGGGAAGCACAGGGACAAGACATGATCAAAGACAAAACATGACAGAATGAGTGGTTGAACATGTGTATGGATGAATAAAGTGAATGAGTGGTTGAACATGTGTATGGATGAATAAAGTGAATGACTGGTTGAACATGTGTATGGATGAATAAAGTGAATGAGTGGTTGAACATCAGCACTTCTTCCTCATCTGTTCTCACCTACATGTGGTACATGTAACTAAAGCATCTAGATCAACATGGCAGATTTATTTATGATAGCATTGACCCTGAATAACACTGACTCCATCCTGCAGCTCATCAATTCCCTAACATAACAATATTAATTTTATTCTCTCCCATCATGCGTGTCACAGACTCATAAGAGAAACTAATAATTCTGCCATTTTAGACATAGAAAGTCTACACTATATCCAGGCCAGAGCCTCATTCTGACACTCAACAGGTCATTCATGGGATATCACCTGTAGGACCCCAACATAAACTCATATCAACATCTGTACCTGTAGGACCTCAACATAAACTCATATCAACATCTGTACCTGTAGGACCTCAACATAAACTCATATCAACATCTGTACCTGTAGGACCTCAACATAAACTCATATCAACATCTGTACCTGTAGGACCTCAACATAAACTCATATCAACATCTGTACCTGTAGGACCTCAACATAAACTCATATCAACATCTGTACCTGTAGGACCTCAACATAAACTCATATCAACATCTGTACCTGTAGGACCTCAACATAAACTCATATCAACATCTGTACCTGTAGGACCTCAACATAAACTCATATCAACATCTGTACCTGTAGGACCTCAACATAAACTCATATCAACATCTGTACCTGTAGGACCTCAACATAAACTCATATCAACATCTGTACCTGTAGGACCCCAACATAAACTCATATCAACATCTGTACCTGTAGGACCTCAACATAAACTCATATCAACATCTGTACCTGTAGGACCTCAACATGAACTCATATCAACATCTGTACCTGTAGGACCCCAACATAAACTCATATCAACATCTGTACCTGTAGGACCCCAACATAAACTCATATCAACATCTGTACCTGTAGGACCTCAACATAAACTCATATCAACATCTGTACCTGTAGGACCCCAACATAGAATCATATCAAGCATGTTCAGCAATTATGAAGAGAACAATATTGTAGCTAAGTCAACTATAGGACTGGTTATCTTGTCTCTCTACTTGATTGTCCCTTCCAGAGTACCTAACAAAGTCTGGGTTGGAATAACTCCCGCAATAATCATACATGTCATTTCGCAGAGGCTTTTATCCATCAATCAATCAATCACATTTGCTTATGAAGCCCTTCTTACATCAGCTAATGTCACAAAGTGCTGTACAGAAACCCAGCCTAAAACCCCAAACAGCAAGCAATGCAGGTGTAGAAGCAACTTGCGTACATACATTTTATGAATGGGTGACGCTGGAATCAACCCATTACCCTGGCGATTTAAGCACCATGCTCTACCAACTGAGCCGTACAGGACCAATCAATAGTTAGGAAACAACAATCACCAGAGGAAGGGAATCCAATCTGTAACTGGCTTCGACTTCAGGGGTCACTACCGACAAATTAGTCTGTTGATGTTGGGAAAGTTCGTGACCTACAGGAAGAAGGATCAGGATTCGGTTTCTGCAGACACAGTGACACAGGCTCCACACACGTACGTCAGTCACAGTCAGAAACTTTCTTAGACTTCATCTTCGTCAACATCATCATTACCGTAGTAATATTTATCGTCATCCTTAGCATCGTCATCATCATCCTTAGCATCATCATCATCAACATCATATTCACAGAAGAGACAGGGGTCAGAGGTCAGCTTCAGTTTATTTCATTTGCCTTTCCAAAACGGAATAAGGAAAAAAAAAAAAAATGAAGCTGCAACATTATTGACAAAATATATTTAGCAGAGGCCTGTTAAATTCCCTAATCCACTGGGGGCCTATAGTCTGTAGTCTAGCTAGCCATTCTAGGCAGACAGACAGACGACTGAGGTATTTTTACTGTGTGGGGCCTAGCTAACCAGTCCAGGCTGACAGAAAGAGGACTGAGGTTTTTCTACTGTGCAGGGCCTAGCTAGCCAGTCTAGGCTGACAGACAGAGGACTGAGGTATTTATACTGTGTGGGGACTACAGTAGCTAGCCAGTCTATCACTAGGCTGACAGACAGAGGACTAAGATATTTAAACTGTGTAGGGCCTAGCTAGCCAGTCTATCACTACACTGACAGAAAGAGGACTGAGGTATTTCTACTGTGTAGGGCCTAGCTTGCCAGTCTGTCGCTGACCGACAGACAAAGGACCAAGTTATTTCCACCCTCCATTACCCTCTCATTGATCGGGGAGGATTTGATGTGTTAATCCCTCCTCCCTGGTGAGAGACACAAAACCCATGCCTACACTCTTACATTGAGTAGAGGAAAAAACCTTGTGAATGTCGTCAATGTCACGATCGTCATGGGAAGAAGTGGACCAAAGCGCAGGGTGGTACGTGTTCATTCTATTTATTTATTTACTGAACACCGACAACAACAAAACAAAATACGAACGTGACGTTCTGCAGGGCAAAATAACAACCAATGCAAAAATAAGAACCCACAAATGAAAGAGGGAAAAAGGACTGCCTAAGTATGATTCCCAATCAGAGATAACGATAGACAGCTGCCTCTGATTGGGAACCACACTCAGCTAAAAACAAAGAAATAGAAAACATAGAAGTAAAGAATCTAGAATGCCCACCCTAGTCACACCCTGGCCTAAACCAAAATAGCCAGGGCGTGACAGTCAAGCAGTGTTGAGTCCGACAAGGCCTTTCATTCCCAGTCTCTAGAACAGCCCTTTAATCAACTAGTGCTTAGGTTTCACATTAACGCTTAGATACCTTTCAGAGAGCATGCTAATCACATGGTTCTTTGGGGATTTAGGCTTCTTTAATGTCGGTTTTCAGAGCTCCTTGCTGGGGTTTAAGTCCAACATGTTAACTAAGGCGATGTTGAGCTATATTGATCTGTCCATGTTTAAAGACTAAACCCACCACCCTGTCCATGTTTAAATACAACACCCACCACCCTGCCCATGTGTAAAGACTTAACAACACCACCCTGCCCATGTTTAAAGACTACACCCACCACCCTGCCCATGTTAAAATACTACACCCACCACCCTGCCCATGTTTAAAGACTACACCCACCACCCTGCCCATGTTTAAAGACTACACCCACCACCCTGCCCATGTTTAAAGACTACACCCACCACCCTGCCCATGTTTAAAGACTACACCCACCACCCTTCCCATGTTTAAAGACTACACCCACCACCCTGCCAATGTTTAAAGACTACACCCACCACCCTGTCCATGTTTAAAGACTACACCCACCACCCTGTCCATGTGTAAAAACTTGAACACCAACCACCCTGTCCATGTGTAAAGACTTAACAACACCACCCAGCCCATGTTTAAATACTACACCCACCACCCTGCCCATGTTTAAAGACTATACCCACCACCCTGCCCATGTTTAAAGACTACACCCACCACCCTGCCCATGTTTAAAGACTACACCCACCACCCTGCCCATGTTTAAAGACTACACCCACCACCCTGCCCATGTTTAAAGACTACACCCACCACCCTGCCCATGTTTAAAGACTACACCCACCACCCTGCCCATGTTTAAAGACTACACCCACCACCCTGCCCATGTTTAAAGACTACACCCACCACCCTGCCCATGTTTAAAGACTACACCCACCACCCTGCCCATGTTTAAAGACTACACCCACCACCCTGCCCATGTTTAAAGACTACACCCACCACCCTGCCCATGTTTAAAGACTACACCCACCACCCTGCCCATGTTTAAAGACTACACCCACCACCCTGTCCATGTGTAAAAACTTGAACACCAACCACCCTGTCCATGTTTAAAGACTTAAACACACCACTCTACCCATGTTTAAATACAACACCCACCACCCTGCCCATGTGTAAAGACTTAACAACACCACCCTGCCCATGTTTAAAGACTACACCCACCACCCTGCCCATGTTTAAAGACTACACCCACCACCCTGCCCATGTTTAAAGACTACACCCACCACCCTGCCCATGTTTAAAGACTACACCCACCACCCTGCCCATGTTTAAAGACTACACCCACCACCCTGTCCATGTTTAAAGACTACACCCACCACCCTGCCCATGTTTAAAGACTACACCCACCACCCTGCCCATGTTTAAAGACTACACCCACCACCCTGCCCATGTTTAAAGACTACACCCACCACCCTGTCCATGTGTAAAAACTTGAACACCAACCACCCTATCCA
Organism: Salvelinus alpinus; assembly: GCF_045679555.1. NCBI lineage: Eukaryota > Metazoa > Chordata > Actinopteri > Salmoniformes > Salmonidae > Salvelinus > Salvelinus alpinus. The sequence continues at coordinate 88,988,885 of NC_092088.1, read as the reverse complement.
TGTGTAAAAACTTGAACACCAACCACCCTGTCCATGTTTAAAGACTACACCCACCCCCTTGCCCATGTTTAAAGACTACACCCACCACCCTGCAATGTTTAAAGACTACCCCCACCACCCTGCCCATGTTTAAAGACTACCCCACCACCCTGCCTATGTTTAAAGACTCCCCTTACCACCCTGCCCATGTGTAAAGACTACCCCCACCACCCTGTCCATGTTTAAATACAACACCCACCACCCTGTCCATGTTTAAAGACTACCCCCACCACCCTGCCCATGTTTAAAGACTCCCCTTACCACCCTGCCCATGTTTAAAGACTACCCCCACCACCCTGTCCATGTTTAAATACTACACCCACCACCCTGCCCATGTTTAAAGACTACCCCCACCACCCTGCCCATGTTTAAAGACTACCCTCACCACCCTGACCATGTTTAAAGACTACCCCCACCACCCTGCCCATGTTTAAAGACTACCCTCACCACCCTGACCATGTTTAAAGCCTACCCCCACCACCCTGTCCATCTTTAAAGACTACCCTCACCACCCTGCCCATGTTTACAGACTAGACCAGACCAGACCAGATTAGACCAGACTAGATCAGACTAGATGACATTAGACCAGACTAGACAAGACTAGACCACACTACACTAGTCCAGACTAGACCACACTAGACCAGACCAGATTAGACTAGACTAGAACAGACTAGACCAGACCAGACCAGACTAGAACAGACTAGATCAGACCACACTAGGCTAGACTAGACCAGACCAGACCACACTAGACCAGACCACACTTGACCAGACCAGACCAGATTAGACCAGACTAGACCAGACTAGATGACATTAGACCAGACTAGACAAGACTAGACCACACTAGACTAGTCCAGACTAGACCACACTAGACCAGACCAGACTAGACTATACTAGAACAGACTAGACCAGACCAGACCAGACCAGACTAGAACAGACTAGATCAGACCACACTAGGCTAGACTAGACCAGACCAGACCACACTAGACCAGACCACACTTGACCAGACCAGACCAGATTAGACCAGACTAGACCAGACTAGATGACATTAGACCAGACTAGACAAGACTAGACCACACTAGACTAGTCCAGACTAGACCACACTAGACCAGACCAGACTAGACTATACTAGAACAGACTAGACCAGACCAGACCAGACCAGACTAGAACAGACTAGATCAGACCACACTAGGCTAGACTAGACCAGACCAGACCACACTAGACCAGACCACACTTGACCAGACTAGACTAGACCAGACCAGACTAGACCAGACTAGACTAGACCAGAACGGAACAGAACCGCCAAACTAGACTAGACTATGCCAGACCAGACTATCTAACATGAAAACACTTTAAAGAAGTAGACAGATGTGAATTATTCAAAGCCTGTTTGAAGACTTTATTAAGTCTCCTCTTCCATCTGTCTTTCAAATGTTCCCTTCTTTTTTCCGTTTTTCCCCAGCAGTCTTTGTTGCTTAGCGCTCACAACACACACATATGTTTTCGAGGACTGATGTGGAGTATTTTTCAAAGAAGCTGGTGCTGTTTACATGTCTGATGAGATGGAAAGTAAATAGAAGGGACGATGGGCCGCTGGTGGCAAACATGTACATCTGCTAGCTAGCCTGGGCCCATTTGTGTGCCTTTACACTACCTGACTAAACACTTTAGTTTGTTTATGAACATGTTTCCAAGTCCCATGATGTTGTGAGTGAAATGAACTGTTGACTAATTCCATAAAAAAATCATACAGACAGGGTGTCTGCACACGTGTCTGTGTGTGTGCGTTTGCGCACGTGTGTGCATGTGTGCCTGTGCTCTCATGTTCTGAGGTTTTGAGACATTGTGTGTACATCTGTGTGAATGCGTGTGTGTGTGTGTGTGTGTGTGTGTGTGTGTGTGTGTGTGTGTGTGTGTGTGTGTGTGTGTGTGTGTGTGTGTGTGTGTGTGTGTGTGTGTGTGTGTGTGTGTGTGTGTGTGTGTGTGTGTGTGTGTGTGTGTGTGTGTGTGTGTGCAATGCTTGCATGTGTGTGTGTTGTTTCTGAGAGACTCCTCCATCTCATTTAAAGCTTCTGCACTGGGACCTGTTGTTTTGTGGACCCGTAGTGGTAAACACTTACAGCCAGGCAGGTGGATTCTCTCTCTCTCGCTCTCACTCTCTCTCTCGCTCTCACTCTCGCTCTCTGTCTCTCTCTCTCTCTCTCTCACTCTCTCTCTCGCTCTCACTCTCTGTCTCTCTCTGTCGCTCTCTCTCTCTCTCGCTCTCCCTCGCTCTCTCTCGCTCTCTCTCTCTCTGTCTCTCTCTCGCACTCTCGTTCGCTCTCACTCTGTCTCTCTCTCTCTCACTCTCTCTGTCTCTCTCTCTTGCTCTCACTCTCGCTCTCTGTCTCTCTCTCTGTTTGTCTTTCCTCCAACGTGTCAACACACCAACACACATTTTTCGCCAGACCAACTGGATCCAGGGCATCTATAAGTCTTTGCTAGGTAAAGCTCCGCCTTATCTCAGCTCATTGGTCACGATAACAACACCCACCCATGGAACGCGCTCCAGCAGGTATATCTCACTGGTCATCCCCAAAGCCAACACCTCCTTTGGCCACCTTTCCTTCCAGGTCTCTGCTGCGAATGACTGGAACGAATTGCAAAAATCGCTGACGCTGGAGACCTATATTTCCCTCACTAACTTTAAACATCAGCTATCTGAGCAGCTAACCGATCGCTGCAGCTGTACACAGCCCATCTGTAAAAAGCCCACCCAATCTACCTACCTCATCTCCATATTGTTTTTATTTACTTTTCTGCTCTTTTACACAAGTATTTCTACTTCCACATCACCATCTGCTCATCCATCACTACAGTGTTAATTAGCTACATTTATTTATTGCCTTACCTCCTCACGCCATTTGCACACACTGTATATAGACTTTCTTTTGTTCTATTGTGTAATTAACTGTATGCTTGTTTATTCCATGTGTAACTATGTGTTGTTGTTTGTGTCGCACAGCTTTGCTTTATCTTGGCCAGGTCGCAGTTGTAAATGAGAACTTGTTCTCAACTAGCTTACCTGGTTAAATAAAGGTGAAATAAAATGTTTAAAAATAAACACCAAACGCCAATGATTGACTGTGATTGACATGCATGCTTGTTTGCAAAGGAAAGTGGTCGCAAATCTTGTAACCAGATGCAACCTGTAATATATCTCAGGCCTCCCATGTTGTCAGTTTGATGTGCCTCAGAATGCCGTCTCCTTCTCTCCCTTTGTTTTGACGTGGCTTCTTCTCCCCTAAACCGTCGATACATATCAGTGCAAACCCATGCTTCTTATTTCCTACTGTTGACATATTTAGGCCAAAATAGCATAACTTATGTACAATATATTTCCACTACTGTCAAAGGACTAGCCCTCGATTGTTTGCTTGTAAAATTCAGTTGCAGTGATAATGTCAAATGAGCGAGTGCACACACACACTGAAATGGCTGATGCTTTCCAGAGCACCCTATAAATTGGCATAAAGCAACATTCGCACGGAAGCGCCGCCACCCCTCCCCATGAATCAAAGAGTGGACAAGGGAAAGGTTAAAAGCTGCTGAGGCCCACAGATACATCTTGCTTAATAGGATCAGGGCTTCCATAAATCTGGTGAAGAGCAATTCCTCCCTCGTTTCTGCCTGTTCAGCCTTCAAAACGAAAGCCAAGATGGCGTAGCAGTCAGACGTCTATGTCCTCGTCTTTGTAGTGTCCCATGTATATATCTTTCATATCTTTTTTCTTCGCATATCTTTTTCATATTTTTTTCTAAACCTCAACTTCAAAATACTATACTGGTTAGCTGATGAAATCACCCAATGTGGTGTGGATCTGCTTTTTTCTAAAGTATTTTCTTTACTCCTGAATCGGAACCTCAACAGTAGCTAGCCAGCTGACTAGCTACTAGCTAGTAGTCAGCTAACCACTGCTAGCGGTCATCAGCTAACCTTTAGCTCGGAAAACTCGGCAGTTTGCACAACGCGCTTCAAACCAGAGCATACCGGACCTCCATATCCCCGGACTCCAACCGCAAGCTCTGAAACTTTTCACCTGGATCATCGCAGCTGGCTAGCTGCAATCTGAGTGTCTACTCCTGGCTAACGTCTTTGTCCCGTCGCAAGCATCAACTAGCCTGGAGCTAGCCCATGCTAGGCCGATCTCCTGGCTAGCTGAAGAGTTCCATCAGCCACTCCTGGGCTACAATACCTATTTTTCCAATTGGCCTGGACCCCATTTTACTGCCGGTGCGGAGTAAAATGGTCCAGTCGCCGGTCCTTCACGACTGGACTACCGACGTAATCTGCCCAAGAGGGTTATTCAACTGGCCCCTCCGTTGTGACGTCCCTGAATGCCCATCTGCTAGCCTGCTAGCCGCGGCCCGCTAGCTGTCTAGAGCATATCGGCTGTTAGCTGAATAGGTCCATCGGACAATTTTTTGGGCCACTATACCTATTTTGCCAATTGGACTGGTCCCCTTTACCACACGTAACCCTACTAATCCATCACAACTGGTCTACCGACGTAAATGCACGAGGAGGCTATAAACAGACTTCCCCCGTCGCAACGTCCCTCTGAGGCCCTTCTGCTAGCTTGCTTGCCCCGGCCTGCTAGCTGTCTGAATCGCCGTGTCTCCAACCAGCCTCACTACTCACTGGACCCTTATGATCACTCGGCTATGCATGCCTCTCCTTCATGTCAATATGCCTTGTCCATTGCTGTTCTGGTTAGTGATTATTGTCTTATTTCACTGTAGAGCCTCTAGCCCTGCTCAATATACCTTAGCCAACCCACAGGTTCCACTTCCCACACATGCAATGACATCACCTGGTTTAAATGATGTCTCTAGAGACAATATCTCTCTCATCACCACTCAATGCCTAGGCCTACCTCCACGGTATTCACATCCTACCGAACATTTATCTGTACATTATGCCATGAATCTATTATATCGCACCCAGAAATGTATACCTTTTACTCTCTGTTCCGGACGTACGAGACGACCAGTTCTTATAGCCTTTAGCCGTACACTTATCCTACTCCTCCTCTGTTCCTCTGGTGATGTAGAGATTAATCCAGGCCCTGCAGTGCCTAGCTCCACTCCTATTCCCCAGGTGCTCTCATTTGTTGACTTCTGTAACCGTAAATGCCTTGGTTTCATGCATGTTAACATTAGAAGCCTCCTCCCTAAGTTTGTTTTATTCACTGCTTTAGCACACTCTGCCTTCCCGGATGTCATAGCCGTGTCTGAATACTGGCTTAGGAAGACCACCAAAAATCCTGAAAATTCCATCCCTATCTATAATATTTTCCAACAAGATAGAACTGCCAAAGGGGGCGGTGTTGCAATCTTCTGCAGAGATAGCCTGCAGAGTTACGTCTTACTATCCAGGTCTGTACCTACACAATTCGAGCTTCTACTTAAAAAATCCACCTTTCCAGAAACAAGTCTCTCACTGTTGCTGCTTGCTTTAGACCAAGAAAAATCACATTTCAAATCAAATTTATTTATATAGCCCTTCCTACATCAGCTGATATCTCAAAGTTCTGTACAGAAACCCAGCCTAAAACCCCAAACAGCAAGCAATGCAGGTGTAGAAGCACGGTGGCTAGGAACAACTCCACCCTCTGCCCCCAGCTGTGCTCTGGACACCATATGTGAACTGATTGCCCCCCATCTATCTTCAGAGCTCGTGCTGCTAGGTGACCTAAACTGCGACATGCTTAACAAACCGGCCATCCCACAATCTAAGCTTGATGCCCTCAATCTCACACAAATTATCAATGAACCCACAAGGTACAACCCCAAATTCGTAAACACGGGCACCCTCATAGATATCATCCTAACCAACTAGCCTGGTGAACTTCTGTTTCGTATCGTCTGGGATTCCCAAAGATTGGAAAGCAGGCGCAGGCATCCCCCTCTTCAAAGGGGAGACACTCTAGACCCAAACTGCTACAGAACTATATCTATCCTACCCTGCCTTTCTAAGGTCTTCGAAAGCCAAGTTAACAAACAGATTGCCGACCATTTCGAATCGCACCGTAACTTCTCCGCTATGCAATCTGGTTTCAGAGCTGGTCATCGGTGCACCTCAGCCACACTCAAGGTCATAAACGATATCATAACCGCCATCGATAAGAAACAATACTGTGCAGACATATGCATCGACCTGGCCAAGGCTTTCGACTCTGTCAATCACCACATTCTTATCGGCAGACTCAACAGCCTTGGTTTCTCCAATGACTGCCTTGCCTGGTTCACCAATTACTTCTCTGACAGAGTTCAGTGTGTCAAATTGGATGGCCTGTTGTCCGGACCTCTGGCAATCTCTATGGGGGTGCCACAGGGTTCAATTCTCGGGCCAACTCTCTTCTCTGTATAGATCAATGACGTCACTCTTGCTGCTGGTGATTCTCTGATCAACCTCTACGCAGATGACACCATTCTGTATACTTCTGGCCCTTCTTTGGACACTGTGTTAACTAACCTCCAGACGAGCTTCAATGCCATACAACTCTCCTTCCGTGGCCTCCAACTGCTCTTAAATGCAAGTAAAACAGCATCAATACTCTGGACGGTTCTGACTTAGAATATGTGGACAATTACAAATACCTAGGTGTCTGGTTCGACTGTGAACTCTCCTTCCAGAATTACATTAAGCATCTCCAATCCAAAATTAAATCTAGAATCGGCTTCCTATTTCGCAACAAAGCATATTTTACTCATGCTGTCAACCATAGCCTAGTAAAACTGACCATCCTACCAATCTTCGACTTCGGTGATGTCATTTACAAAATAGCCTCCAACACTCTACTCAACAAATTGGATGCAGTCTATTACAGTGCCATCCGTTTTGTCACCAAAGCCCTATATACTACCCACCACTGCGACCTGTACGTTCCCGTTGAATGGCCCTCACTTCATACTCGTCGCCAAACCCACTGGCTCCAGGTCATCTACAAGTCTTTGCTAATTAAAGTCCCGCCTTATCTCAGCTCACTGGTCACCGTAGCAGCACCCACCCGTAGCACGCACTCTAGCAGGTATATCTCACTGGTCACCCCCAAAACCAGCTCCTCCTTCAGCCACCTTTCCTTCCAGTTCTCTGCTGCCAATGACTGGAACGAACTGTAAAAATCACTGAAGCTGGAGACACATATCTCCCTTGCTAGCTTTAAGCACCAGCTGTCAGAGCAGCTCACAGATTACTGCACCTGTACATAGCCTATCTGTAAATAGCCCATCCAACTACCTCATCCCCATACTGTATTTATTTACTTATTTATCTTGCTCCATTGCACCCCAATATCTCTACTTGCACATTCATCTTCTGCACATCTACCGTTCCAGTGTTCAATTGCTGTATTGTAATTACTTCGCCACCATGGCCTATTTATTGCCTTACTTCCCTTATCTTACCTCATTTGCACACACTGTATATAGTCTTTTTCTACTTTATTATTTACTGTATGTTTGTTTATTCCACGTGTAACGCTGTGCTGTTGTATGTGTCGAACTGCTTTGCTTTATGTTGGCCAGGTCGCAGTTGTAATTGAGAACTTGTTCTCAACTAGCCTACCTGGTTAGATAAAGGTGAAATAAAACATGTAAATTAAATACAAAAAAGTGTGTCTGTGAAAGGCTTGGTCATGAGGGAAAATGCATTTTTCGGACGCAAACTCAATTTCCTTGGTGCACTGGAGAGACCCCACTTTAAAACCCAGGTCATGAAGCTCTTTTGTCCCATGCTATCCCTACTGCACCTCTCACTCTGGTTTAGGGAGGGTGAGCCCAGATTGAAGGATCTTGACAACCCAAATAGATGGAATGGAATCTGTGTGAAGTATATAACACTCCCGGTCTGTCCTACTGTGGACCCCCTTCATCATTTTTTTTTTAGATATCCTTAAAAATAACTGCTGTGTATTACAGATGGTCAAGTTCCCTAAGTACTGGAAATTCCTGAAGCAAATAGTGAGGGCCTCAGGTTGAGGCCAGGCATTTGTGGAGGTCAAAGAAAAAGTCCATACAGGGCCCCTGCACAACAATACTCAAGGCTCCTGAATCCATGGACCAGACCTATCCCAACACAGACTTTCCCAATGACACGGGGGTGACCTTGACCTCAGTCTAACACAGGTCTGACCTTGACCTCAGTCTAACACAGTGCTGACCTTGACCTCAGTCTAACACAGTGCTGACCTTGACCTCAGTCTAACACAGTGCTGACCTTGACCTCAGTCTAACACAGGTCTGACCTTGACCTCAGTCTAACACAGTGCTGACCTTGACCTCAGTCTAACACAGTGCTGACCTTGACCTCAGTCTAACACAGTGCTGACCTTGACCTCAGTCTAACACAGTGCTGACCTTGACCTCAGTCTAACACAGGTCTGACCTTGACCTCAGTCTAACACAGTGCTGACCTTGACCTCAGTCTAACACAGTGCTGACCTTGACCTCAGTCTAACACAGTGCTGACCTTGACCTCAGTCTAACACAGTGCTGACCTTGACCTCAGTCTAACACAGTGCTGACATTGACCTCAGTCTAACACAGTGCTGACCTTGACCTCAGTCTAACACAGTGCTGACCTTGACCTCAGTCTAACACAGTGCTGACCTTGACCTCAGTCTAACACAGTGCTGACCTTGACCTCAGTCTAAACCTCTGAGTTGGCCCTATTTGTTGCCTTTTGGTCTAGGGAAACCCATTGCGGAAGCCTGGTGTTGAAGCCTGTTGTGGAAGCCTGGTGTGGAAGTCCGGTGTATAAGCCCGGTGTGGAAGCCCATTGTGGATGCCCGTTGTGGAAGCCCGGTGTGGAAGCCCGGTGTGGAAGCCCGGTGTGGAAGCCCGGTGTGGAAGCCTGTTGTGGAAGCCTGGTGTTGAAGCCTGTTGTGGAAGCCCGTTGTGGAAGCCCGGTGTGGAAGCCCGGTGTGGAAGCCCGGTGTGGAAGCCCGGTGTGGAAGCCTGTTGTGGAAGCCTGGTGTTGAAGCCTGTTGTGGAAGCCCGTTGTGGAAGCCTGGTGTGGAAGTCCGGTGTATAAGCCCGGTGTGGAAGCCCGTTGTGGAAGCCCGGTGTGGAAGCCCGGTGTGGAAGCCTGTTGTGGAAGCCTGGTGTTGAAGCCTGTTGTGGAAGCCCATTGTGGAAGCCCGGTGTGGAAGCCCATTGTGGATGCCCGTTGTGGAAGCCCGGTGTGGAAGCCCGGTGTGGAAGCCCGGTGTGGAAGCCCGGTGTGGAAGCCTGTTGTGGAAGCCTGGTGTTGAAGCCTGTTGTGGAAGCCCGTTGTGGAAGCCCGGTGTGGAAGCCCGGTGTGGAAGCCCGGTGTGGAAGCCCGGTGTGGAAGCCTGTTGTGGAAGCCTGGTGTTGAAGCCTTTTGTGGAAGCCCGTTGTGGAAGCCTGGTGTGGAAGTCCGGTGTATAAGCCCGGTGTGGAAGCCCATTGTGGATGCCCGTTGTGGAAGCCCGGTGTGGAAGCCCGGTGTGGAAGCCTGTTGTGGAAGCCTGGTGTTGAAGCCTGTTGTGGAAGCCCATTGTGGAAGCCTGGTGTGGAAGCCCGGTGTGGAAGCCTGTTGTGGAAGCCTGTTGCGGAAGCCTGGTGTTGAAGCCTGTTGTGGAAGCCCGTTGTGGAAGCCTGGTGTGGAAGTCCGGTGTATAAGCCCGGTGTGGAAGCCCATTGTGGATGCCCGTTGTGGAAGCCCGGTGTGGAAGCCTGTTGTGGAAGCCTGTTGCGGAAGCCTGGTGTTGAAGCCTGTTGTGGAAGCCTGTTGTGGAAGCCCGGTGTGGAAGCCCGGTGTGGAAGCCTGTTGTGGAAGCCTGGTGTGGAAGTCCGGTGTATAAGCCCGGTGTGGAAGCCCATTGTGGATGCCCGTTGTGGAAGCCCGGTGTGGAAGCCCGGTGTGGAAGCCCGGTGTGGAAGCTCGGTGTGGAAGCATGGTGTAGCCTCGGCTCTGCAGCATCGTTTGTCATGGTAGTGAGGGGCCTGGTAGAACTGAGTATGTTAGCTGTATAGAGGTCCACTGTCGGGGAGAGAGAGTGATGCTTCAGGCAGGCAGACAGGCCACGTTAGTCAGACTTCCGCTGTTGAAAGAGACTTTAGCATGTTGTTGGTTATGACAAGCTGGCCCTGTAATATGGCCCAGATAGAGTGGCTAAGTAACCCCAGACTAAGGGGGTTGATGTCTGTGGGGCATTCCAAAAGGAACTACAACTCCTATTCATTCATATTTGGCCCGATCATGGCTTCTATGGCCCAGGTTCTAGATTGCATAAAACACTACACATTTCATCAACGAAGAAGCCGGTGTGGTAGTTGGTTGTAACTATCTTTGTCTACCAGGTCATTGTTTAACCTAGTCTGTCAAATGATCAGTTATCATAGTACCTGAATGGCTGTACTGTAAGTCCTGTGACAGGGACGTACACCTCTCCCTCATCCATCTCTCCCTCATCATCACTGGAGCGAGGGAGGCCTTCATCCATTGCCCGCTAATTAAAAGAGCTCCATTGTCACGTAGACAAGCTGCTGCTCTCCTCTATGTGGCAGCTCAGATCAGATGACTGTGATGACAGGTGATGGTGGAGTGGAGCCAAAGAGCCAGGGGGCAGTGGGGTGACCTCGGGAGGGGGGGGGGGGTTCTACGCTCAACACCTGTTTTCTGAAACCAGAAACCCTTACGATCTACCTGGATCATCTGGACTCACCTGCACACATACACAGCACCGCCCCTCCTGACTACAAAGTTCATGTCCTAAACAGACATTTTACAGTGTCTTGAAAAATGTTTTAGTTAAAGAATGCAATACATTTATTGGATTCACATTCTCATACTGCATAGCAACATAGACTAGCAATACACTCTTACTGATTACTACTTCAGCCACTTTCAGAAAAATACTAATCACTGGTCACATACTAAGAGCTAAAGAAACACACTCATTTGGAAAGAAATAAAAAAGTGCCATACCTGTGTTATTTCTGAGTCTGTGGCCTGAGTTTAAAACAGTCATAGCTAGTACATGCTTCCCAGAAAGACCCCTCGGGACATTCATCTGTCATTATAACAAGCCCTAGCTTAACATAGAACAGCGGAGTGGGGGAACGAAAGAATGAAAGAGTGGAGAACCCCCTCAGGGTGAGTGTAGTGGGTGATCTGAAAGTGATGTTGGATAAACAAATACCATGTCATATGTTACAGGGTGTGTGTGTGTGTGTGTGTGTGTGTGTGTGTGTGTGTGTGTGTGTGTGTGTGTGTGTGTGTGTGTGTGTGTGTGTGTGTGTGTGTGTGTGTGTGTGTGTACGTCGTTGGATAAACACACACAAAGCTACATGTTAAGGCTGTATCAGGTTGCCTGACATGTTCAGTATTAAACCCCAACAGATTGACACACACACACACACACACACACACACACACACACACACACACACACACACACACACACACACACACACACACACACACACACACACACACACACACACACACACACACACACACACACACACACACACACACACACACACACACACTCACACACACACACACACACACAGGGCTAGCTTCAACCACACCTGCTTTCCCCCCATTGGCCTCAGTTCAGATTTATCATGGCATTGACTCCAGCCATACATACAGTGCTTTCGGAAAGTATTCAGACCCATTGACTTTTTCCACATTTTGATAGTTTACAGCCTTATTCTAAAATGGATAACAAAAAATGATCTTCAACAATCTAAACACAATACATAATAATGACAAAGCGAAAACAGGTTGGTAGAATATTTTAGGAAATGTACTACAAATAAACAACAGAAATACCTTATTTACATAAGTATTCAGACCCTTCGCTATGATAAATTGAGCGGCGTTGCATCCTGTTTCCATTAATCACCCTTGAGATGTTTCTACAACTTGATTGGAATCCAACTGTGGTAATTTCAATTGATTTGCCATGATTTGGAAAGGCACACACCTTTCTATATAAGATCCCACAGTTGACAGTGCATGTCAGAGCAAAAACCAAGCCATGAGGTCGAAGGAATTGTCCGTAGAGGTCCAAGACAGGATTGTGTCGAGGCACAGATCTGGGGAAGGGTACCAAAAAATATATAAAAAAATTATTGAATGTCCCCAAGAACACAGTGGCCTCTATCATTTTTATATGGAAGACGTTTGGAATCAACAAGACTCTTCCTACAGTTGGCCACCCGGCCAAAATGAGCAATCGTGGGAGAAGGGACTTGGTCAGGGAGGTGACCAAGAACCCGATGGTTACTCTGACAGAGCTCTAAAGTTCCTCTGTAGAGATGGGAGAATCTTCCATAAGGACAACCATCTCTGCAGTACTCTACCAATCAGGCCTTTATGGTAGAGTGGCCAGAGGGAAGCCACTCCTCAGTAAAAGGCACATGACAGCCCACTTGGAGTTTGCCAAAAGGCACCTAAAGACTCTCAGACCATGAGAAACAAGATTCTCTAGTCTGATGAAACCAAATCTGAATTCTTTGGCCTGAATGTCAAGCGTCACGTCTGGAGGAAACCTGGCATAATCCGTATGGTGAAGCATGGTGGAGGCAGAATCAAGCTGTGGGGATGTTTTTCAGCGGCAGAGACTGGGAGACTAGTCAGGATCGAGGCAAAGATGAACGGAGAAAAGTAAAGCGCAGGGGCGAAGGTTCACCTTCCAACAGGACAACGGCCCTAAGAACACAGCCAAGACAATGCAGGAGTGGCTTCGGGACAAGTTTCTGAATTTCTTTGAGTGGCCCAGCCAAAGCCCAGACTTGAACCCGATCGAACATCTCTGGAGAAACCTGAAAATAGCTGTGCAGCGACACTCCTCATCCAACCTGATAGAACTTGAGAGAATCTGTAGAGAAGACTGAGAAACTCCCCAAATACAGGTGTGCCAAGCTTGTAGTGTCATACCCAAGAAAACTCGTCTGTAAACACTGCCAAAGGTGCTTCAACAAAGTACTGAGTAAAGGGTCTGAAAACTTATGTAAATGTAATATTTTCTTTTTAATAAATTAGCACAAAAAAAGGGTATTGTGTGTAGATAGATGAGAGGAAAAAACAATTTAATACATTTTGGAATAAGGCTGTAACCTAACAAAATGTGGAAAAAGTCAAGGGGTCTGAATACTTTCCGAAGGCACCATCGTATTGTCCCATGTCGTTTTGAAACATGCATTCATCATTCCATATGGTATGTGGGGTTATGTAATGTTGCTTCCTCCTGGAGCCGCTTTATAAGTATTTCTGTTTATCAAATATATTGATTCATTTCATATTGATTAATTTCATTTATGCTCCAACTCCACCAATGTCCAGTGTACATGTCTGGAGTCATGTATTGAGGCCACCTTACAGTAAACAACTTATAGTATTCCCACAAACCCTACTCTGCCATGTCGACTCCGTAACATATTATTTCGACCCACCTGCCACACTTCTAAACTAACACATTACCCCGAGCCACCTGCCCCCAAGGCCCACCTGACCCCACAGCCAGCTCAGCTAATGAATAATTACTAATTGAGGCACTGACTTTTCTTCTGGCCTGTTTGTATGTTGCCCCTTTGTGCAGCACTTTGGCGTTCTGAAGGCACTAAATATTGATAACCTCCAATGCCTTGGGGAACTTTCTGTGTGTTTGGAGTTTAGCTGTGTACAGAGTGGGAGTCTGGGGTTTGTTTGGAGTCTAGCTGTGTACAGAGTGGAAGTCGGGGGTTTGTTTGGAGTCTAGCTGTGTACAGAGTGGAAGTCGGGGGTTTGTTTGGAGTCTAGCTGTGTACAGAGTGGGAGTCTGGGGTATGTTTGGAGTCTAGCTGTGTACAGAGTGGAAGTCTGGGGTTTGTTTGGAGTCTAGCTGTGTACAGAGTGGAAGTCGGGGGTATGTTTGGAGTCTAGCTGTGTAAAGAGTGGGATTCTGGGGTTTGTTTGGAGTCTAGCTGTGTACAGAGTGGAAGTCAGGGGTTTGTTTGGAGTCTAGCTGTGTACAGAGTGGAAGTCGGGGGTTTGTTTGGAGTCTAGCTGTGTACAGAGTGGAAGTCTGGGGTTTGTTTGGAGTCTAGCTGTGTACAGAGTGGAAGTCGGGGGTTTGTTTGGAGTCTAGCTGTGTACAGAGTGGAAGTCGGGGGTTTGTTTGGAGTCTAGCTGTGTACAGAGTGGAAGTCGGGGGTTTGTTTGGAGTCTAGCTGTGTACAGAGTGGAAGTCGGGGGTTTGTTTGGAGTCTAGCTGTGTACAGAGTGGAAGTCTGGGGTTTGTTTGGAGTCTAGCTGTGTACAGAGTGGAAGTCTGGGGTTTGTTTGGAGTCTAGCTGTGTACAGAGTGGAAGTCTGGGGTTTGTTTGGAGTCTAGCTGTGTACAGAGTGGAAGTCGGGGGTTTGTTTGGAGTCTAGCTGTGTACAGAGTGGAAGTCGGGGGTTTGTTTGGAGTCTAGCTGTGTACAGAGTGGAAGTACAGCTGTGAGTGTAGATGTACATGTGAGGACAGCATATAGGGCTGCATATAAGGCACAGTGGTTGGTGAAATAGTGTGTGTGTGTGTGTGTGTGTGTGTGTGTGTGTGTGTGTGTGTGTGTGTGTGTGTGTGTGTGTGTGTGTGTGTGTGTGTGTGTGTGTGTGTGTGTGTGTGTGTGTGTGTGTGTGTGTGTGTGTGTGTGTGTGTGTGTGTGTGTGTGTGTGTGTGTCTGTGTGTGTGTGTGTCTGTGTACCTCATTACACAGTCTGCAATGAGGGGGATGGGCAAATATAAACTGCTCACTGAAAAGGAAAAAGTGTTGTTGATTTCTTTACAGCTATTAGTTTCACACCACCAAGGATGACTTTTTCCAGAGAAATAATACAACTGTAATGTTTCTATCTGTGGATCTCTATCACCTCGTTGTTCTCTGTTGTCATACTTTCAATATCATACAAAACTAGTATACAGTCAAATAACATACATTTTCAGTCTATGGTAGCCCTGAGCTATGGTATTGTATTGTATTTTCACTCTAATAGAAATACACAAGAAATCAACTAAGATGACAGTCAATAATTTGAAAAGCTGTCTAGTCAAAGGTAACTCATGAGAAAAGGAGAAAGACTAACATTAGCAGCCCGTTACTGTGCTGTCACCAGGGCCAGTGGGATGTCATGTCAGGCAGGGTCACAGAGGCTTCAGGGAGAGAGTGGCAGGCCTGACAGAGCCTTCAGCTGACTGAGCAGGGCCCCTCTGCCTCTGGGGAGCCTTCCACTCTACCCCAGGCCACTCCAGCCTACCTGTTTAGACTACTGTCCCCCTGGTTTTCATCCCAGGGAAGGAACATGTCAGATTAACATGAATACAGCTTTCATCAAGTGTCAGGACAAATGAAGCCTCTTCTGAAGAGGAGTTGTTTCTTGTCCTTAGGAAGGATGCGTGAAAACTACTGCAGAAGTCGAAACGCATATGTTTGGAAAGTGTCCTGCTCTCCAGATTAAGTTAATTGCCCAATGTTTTGGTGTGCTGTCTAGTAGGCACAGAAGTGCCCGTTGAAAAGGAGACCAGAGACCTTTTTTCCCCGAGTAGCATGCAAACCATTAGTGAAATGTTCTTTTGATCATACACAAACAATTGGGCATTTCATGAGAACCACCAATGCATCTTTAAATGCTAAACCAACAATTATTTTGACAGGGAGAGAGACACATATTTCCAATGTATTTCACAGCAGGCCACTGTCCTTCTTCTCTTCTGTCACGATAGGGAACATATGTATGTGGTGGTGTTTGCTGCCCGGGTCCTTCAGACAGTGGCTGCGTCCCAAATGACAGCCTGTTCCCTTTATAGTGAACTACTTTTGACCAGGGCAGTGCGCTATATAGGTAATATGCTGCTATTTGGGACAGGAGAAACACCAACGAGAACAGAGAAAACAGAACCCTGGGTAGTGTACGGCCCTCAGTCTCTTCCTGTTTTATTAATGCAGGGTCTGGAGCGTGCCTCACACAGATATTTGCTCAGACGATTAAAAGGATTAACCCATAAGAGTCTAAGCCCTGTCTAAGGTCATACCAAAGATAATTTTTCAATTTGATTTAGAATTTTAAGACCAATCAAAGTAAAAAAAAATGTGTATATACATTTAATTAAGCATTTTATTTGGGCTTACTGCTATTAGCCCATACAAATGCATTGAATAACAGATTCACTACATCGAACAACAGATAGTCCTCCAGAGAAAAATCGAAAGGAAGTTTGCTCTGAAGTGTCTATCCTACATCTGAGAGATACAAGATTAGGAAACGTTTGTTATTTCTTTCTACATGTATTTAAACCTCTTAAGATGAGTCTTGTGAGGCCTGTGGGCGTCCTAGAGCAAAACAACAGACATGTACATGTTTGTGAGAGTCACATTTAGTGTGCAGCCCACACTGTTTGGACGCTACAGACAGAAGTTGGCAGATCGGCTGTACCGACTTCAGACAAGTCCCAAGACATTTGTGGGGGTTGTAGAGAAAAACAGAGAACACGATTGTGCTTGTGAGAGTTAAAGGGCTCTTTCCTGACATCCAGAGAAAACAGAAGGCTGATCTCCACCATGTCCCTCTGCGGGGCAGGACCAAGCTGTGTGGTGGTGAGTTTGGCGCTCTGTGTGTGTGTGTGTGTGCATGCGTGAATGCGTGTGTGTCTGTGTGCGAGTGTGTGTGTGCATCTATGTGTTTATGTGTGTGTGCGTACATTTCTGTGTGCGTCCCTCTCCGACTCAGACCACCTCAACAGTCTCTCCTCCATCCTTCAAAGGGCTGTTCTCTGATCCGCCCATCCCATCAGATTACTGGTGGCGGAGTGACATATCTGGAGCCCCCGGCAGGCACTTCAATGGAGCGCCACACGCAGGACCCAGTTTTCTGGGGAGCCGCCTGGACTGTTTCTGCTCTGCTGTGTGGAAAACGAGAGGCAGTGTGCGTGTGGAGAGTGGAGGGTCTGGGTGATCAGAGAGGCTAAGAGTGGCTTACTCAGGGCTCTGGGGAAGAAGGGAGGGTTAATTGTGCACAGGTGACTCTGTGCAGGTGCTTCAGCACACCAGATGCTGCCCTGGCATGCACAGACTCAAACAGATGGAGGTGAGAAGAGACACGATTTGTGTCTGTCTGTCTGTCTGTCTGTCTGTCTGTCTGTCTGTCTGTCTGTCTGTCTGTCTGTCTGTCTGTCTGTCTGTCTGTCTGTCTGTCTGTCTGTCTGTCTGTCTGTCTGTCTGTCTGTCTGTCTGTCTGTCTGTCTGTCTGTCTGTCTGTCTGTCTGTCTGTCTGTCTGTCTGTCTGTCTGTCTGTCTGTCTGTCTGTCTGTCTGTCTGTCTGTCTGTCTGTCTGTCTGTGCGTGTGTGTGTGTAAGAGAGAGAGAGAAAATAAAGACAGAGTGATAGAGACCCAGCTGTAAAAACAGCATAGACCTGCAAACATTTCAGGCTGGTCTATGCTGGTCTATGCTGGTCTATGCTGGTCTATGCTGGTCTATGCTGGTCCATGCTGATCCATGCTGGTCTATGCTGATTCATGCCAGTCCATGCTGGTCAAGCAGGTTGGATGCTGGTCAAGCTAGTCCTTGCTGGTCCATGCTGGTCAGATGCTGGTCAGATGTCACCCTATTCCCTTTTGTTTTTCACTCTCAATTGTTCATAGACAAACAAAGAAATGTGATATTCTGAGTCCATGTCAAGGCATAAATCACATTAGAATAACTTTTTTTTAAAGCCTTGAAGAAAACAATTGTACATTGTTTTGTGTAATTCCCCTTTAATTGCACATCCGACCCTTTAATTGCGCATCTAGTGAGCGAGGAACGTGCCACCTAATGTGCTGTCTAATGTGTCGGTCTAGTGATGGTTCTGTACTGCTGCTACTCATTTCAAGTTAAAATGGGCAAATAACAAATAATAGATACACATGATATACTCACTCATGATATACTTCTGCCAGGTAAGCCTACTTTAAAGGTAACATTTAATTGAGTAGGTTTTGGGGGAAATATTTCTGTCAGCTCACAAGAATCTTATCACATCAACTGGCTACACACGGAGTGATGGACAAACGTGAACACCACAGAGACATACAGGGGCAATATTGCTGGAAATGAATTGGCAGATATTGCGTTACGTTTGGCTTTTTAATCCAATGGTGGCTAGCCAGGGGTGGGACAATGTTACCTTGATTAGAGAGTAGCTGTGAGCTTGCTGTGTCTGATACTTGTGAGATTTGATTATGACAGTTTACAGTGGAACATGTGAAATTAATGGTCCAGCTGGTTATGCTGGCAGACCAGCCTTTATTGTGTTTTTGCTAGTGACCAGCCTTCGAAAGCACAACAAAGGCTGTTCACGAAGGCTGGTCACCAGTGAAAGCACAAAGAAGGCTGGTCACCAGCCTGGGCTGGTATGTGCTGTTTTTTTCAGCAGGGGAGAAGGATAGCAAAACATATATGCCTTTCTTTCTGTCTGTTATAAAAATCAACCACATGCAGTCAAGCTCATTGAACAAACAGTGATCTTGTTTTCTCTCTGTTCGTGCTGCTATTGATATTGAGCTGAATATTCTCTGACAGTGGTGGTCTGTCTCTGTCTGTCTGTACAGAACATGGCTACATCCCAAATAGCATCCTATTCCCTACATAGTGCACTACTTTAGAGCAGGGCCCATAGGTCTTTGGTCAAAATAAGTGCACTATGGAGGGAATAAGGTTAAGGACACAAGCCCATAACACACAGTAGATGTTACGCTTTCATCTCCTCCTTCTTGCTTTGTTAACCTCTCTCTCCTTCAGAGAGTTAGACAAGAACATGAAGAATGCATCCCAAATGGCACTCTATTCGCTATATAGCGCACTATGTAGGGAATCGGGTGCTATTTGGGATTCAGGCTCTGTTTATGTCCCTGACAGATTTCTCTGAAGAAGCTCGCTGTCCCAGTCAGAGAGGAATAAGAAACAGCATCCAGAATGCTAATGATCTAAGTCAACAAATGAACATACGCCTTTAGGTCTGGCTCGTGTAGTCTCCATCTCCATGACGATCAACACGGTTTAGCTTCACAGCTGTATTCATACGCTTCGATGTTCATCAGACTTCCTTCTGTCTACTAAGGGCTTCCCACAGTGTCAGACAGTGACAGGCTTTCATTATGTATTCAACTCAACCATAAGTGATTTGAAAGTGCAGATGTTAAGGGTGTAATTAATGTAACATCTTCTAAATTTAGGGCAGAAGAAGAGGTAAAAATGATATGATGCTGAGATTCCTTGTGCATATGAAAACAAAATTGAGAGAGCGAGAGATAGATTCAATCCTCACACTGTATAGCGTGATTGAAATGTAAAGGCAATGTTCCTGGGTTCACGGAGACTGCATTCACAGTAAAAGCTGTGTCCTTTGTGTCCTATGTCCTTTACAAGATGGCGCCGATAGAGATGGCAGCTTCGCTTCAAGTCCTTAGGAAACTGTGCAGTATTGCGTTTTTTTTATGTATTATTATTTCTTACATTGTTAACCCAGAAAACCTTAAGTGTTAGGACATATAGCCGGGAAGAGCAATTGGATATCAGAGAGACGTTACCTTAACAGCACAACCAGGACTACGATCAGGAGTACAACTTTCCCAAAGCGAATCCTTTATCTGCTCCTCCCAGGGCATTTTAACTGATTCCAAAACACCGCCGTCGGAGGAGAGGGTGCCGGAGCGGTCTTCTAGTGAGGCTTCGGATGCGCGCACACCACCCACCGCTTCCGAGTGTATTACTCGATAATGTACAGTCACTAGTTAACAAAGTCGACGAAATTAGGGCCAGAGTTGCTTTCCAAAGATATATCCGGGATTGTAACATAATCTATTTCACGGAGACATGGCTAGCTAAGGACATGCTGTCAGAGTCCGTACAGCCAATGGGATTTTCAGTGCTTCGTGCCGACAGGAACAAACATCTCTCTGGTAAGAAGAAGGGCAGGGGTGTATGTTTCATGATTAACGACTCATGGTGTAATTGTAACAACATACAAGAACTCAAGTCCTTTTGTTCACCTGACATAGAACTCCCCACAATCAAATGCCGACCGTATTATCTCCAAAGAGCACTCTCCTCGGTTATCGTCACAGCCGTGTATATCCCCCCGCAAGCGCATACCAAGACGGCCATCAAGGAACTCCACTGGACTTTATGCAAACTGGAAACCATATATCCTGAGGCTGCATTTATTGGAGCTGGTGATTTTAAGAAAGCTAATCTGAAAACAAGGCTACCTAAATTCTATCAGCATATCGATTGCAGTACACGAGTGAGTAACACACTCGACCACAGCTATTCTAACTTCCGCGATGCATACAAGGCCCTCCCCCGTACTCCTTTTTGGCAAATCTGACCATAACTCCATCTTGTTGCGCCACTCCTATAGGCAGAAACTAAAACAGGAAGCTTGTGCTTAGGTCTATCCAACGTTTATCTGACCAATCGGATTCCACGCCTAAAGATTGCTTCAATCACGTGGACTGGGATATGTTCCGGGTAGCCTCAGGCAATAACATTTATTTTTACGCTGACTCGGTGAGCGAGTTTACAAGGAAGTGTATAGGAGATGTTGCACCCGCTGTGACAAATTGACAAATTGATAAATTGATATGTTTCCCCCTGAACTCATATTGAAAAAAATGAGCATGATGAAGTTTCCCTTTGAGGAACATTTGAAAGGGGAGAGACTCTTTGGAAGCTCACAACCAGGGAGATATAAATCAAAAACACAACTTCACAATTGTTCTCTGGCTCCTTTAAAAAGACACAGAGAGACACCTCCATCCACGGATGCCTCCGAGGCAAGGAAAGGCTGGATGACAGCAACTGTTTTCAGTTCACAAGGAGGCATGTTCAAGAGGAAATCTGAGAAATCGTTTGGTTAGGCCCACTAGAGGAGTTGCTGTATTCCTACGATGTGTTCCTACGAGGTTACAGTACTGATACAACAGTTGACTCACTATGCATCCCAAATAGCACCCTATTCCCTATGGGCCCTGGTCAAATGGCACCCTATTCCCTATGGGCCCTGGTCAAATGGCACCGTATTCCCTATGGATGCTGGTCAAATGGCAACCTATTCCCAATGGGCCCTGGTAAAAAGTAGTGCACTATATAGAGAATAGGGTGCCACTGGACACTTCCATTGAGTGCTATCTTTACTCTGTCTCGCTCTCTACACTGTAATTCAATCAACTCCATTAACTCACGGTGGGGAAACTGCCCTCAGAATAACAAACCCCACAGGATTATAATTACAAGCTCAGCAGGAAAAGAGTGCGGGAATCGCATATACAGATTCAAATGAATAACCTTAATAAACATGATAAAGAAAGAAAAATGTGTACAGTATAAAACAACATGCAAAAATCACAGAAAACATAAAACATATCAACATGTATATTATATTCTGCATGAGTACACCATCTTAAATAAATTAAATGTAGTTTTAACTTGAACAAATTTTCTTTGAAAAGCAGCTGGGTTTGCTTTAAAATATGGTATAGAATCACTCAGACAAGGCTTTTTATCCAAAGTCTCTCTGTGTGATTTTATATAACCTCCTATACAGTAACAACATATTTGTCTTTTGCATCACTGAAAGGTTCCAAAACAGAAAACCCTCTGACAGGAACTACAGGGAGAGGTAGAGATGCAGTATCTCTCTGTATTAGAACCACCACATGCTCTATAAGGGATAATCCGGCTCCATTTCCTTCAACCAGCCTCAGCTGATATTGGTTCTGAGACACAGTAACACAGTGAACACGTTAAATATCTGAATTGCCAGTAAGAGCAGATAAGGCTTTTTCTCCGCTATCACAGACACATATTGCCTCTAGGCTAAGTGTTGTTGCTGTCCCACAGTTATACTGCAGTGTCAACAGTCATCTGTGTTCTCTGGTCATCTGTATTCTGGGGCGACAGGTAGCTTAGCGGTTAAGAGTGTTGGACCAGTAACTGAAAGATCGCTGGTATGAATCCCTGAGCCGACTAGGTGGACAATCTGTTGAGCAAGGCACCTAACTAAAATTGCTCCTGTAAGTCACTCAATATGAGTATCTGCTAAATGACTCAAATGTAAATCCACCAAGGCAAAATCAGTCGTCCCAACCAAACATACGTCCCGTCATCTGGTAGAACTTCATGTTGAAAGGCCTGTAGAAGTCCCGTAGCCTCTGCACCACCTCTGGGTGGATGTTGGGGTGGGTCCGCCCTTTGGTTTTGCCCAGGCAGTGGGGCTTGCTGCTGCCCTCAGCCTTCTTGAGGCAGGGGAAGCCCTTGGTCTGGTTGAAGTAGAAGTGTTTGTCTGTGATGATCCTCTTGAGTCCCAGGAAGTCCTGCACCCGGCCCAGCTCTCCGGCCGGGTCGCTGATCAGACGCTCCCCACTCACGAACAGAATCTGGCCCATGGGGAAGTACTTTAGCCAGTTGTCCAGGTGCTTGGCATAGATGCCGATCTGGATGGCGCTCCAGGACGTGTCGATGAGCCCCGTAGTCCTGTTTTTGAAGGTCAGGCTCTCGAAGGTGGGAATGTCTGGGTTCTTGGACAGCGTCTGTGTGTAGTCAGAGATGGCCCTGGTTATGGGGTCCCTCACAACCACGATCAGCTTGGTGTCCCGGGACATGACGGCGATCCGGGCTGGGGCCTCTCTGGTCACAAAGTAGCTGGGGGTCTTCTCCATGGTGATCTGGCCCTCCAGGGTCTTGGGCATCAGCTCCCTGAAGAGAGGAGAGAGATACGTTGAGAAGACAATGATTGACTGACTGTCAGACCTACGTATAAACATTGACAAGAACAACTCTAAGTACAACAAACATGTGAGACTGAGAAAACACAAAACAAACACATCTAACACTTTATTTTCATTGGATTTGACTTGAATTTTCTTTATCATGCAGCTACAGTCTGCAAGCTTTAAAAACAGCCAGAAAAGCGGGGCCAAATGTACAGTATCACATCTATACTTGTTGATAGTTGTGTAGTGCCTCTGAGAGTATTGATAGTTGTGTAGTCCATCAGAGTATTGATATTTGTGTAGTTCATCAGAGTATTGATAGTTGTGTAGTGCATCAGAGAATTGACAGTTGTGAAGTGCATCAGATTAATGATAGTTGTGTAGTGCGTCTGAGAGCATTGATAGATGTGTAGTGCATTGCGACTGGACTACGACGACCACGACTGGACTACGGTGTAATCTGCTCGAGGGGGTACTCAACTGGCCTCTACATCGCGCTGTCCCTCTAAGGCCCTTCTGCTAGCTTGCTAGCACCGGTCTGCTAGCTTGCTAGCCCCTGTCTGCTAGCAACAGCCTGCTAGCTGTCTGAATCGCCATGTCTCCTGCCAGCCCAACCACTCACTGGACCCCTATTGATCACCCAACTACACATGCCTCCCCCTAATATCAATATGCCTTGTCCATTACTGTCCTGGTTAGTGATTATTGTCTTATTTCACTGTAGAGCCTCTAGCCCTGCTCAATATGCCTTAACCAACCATTTAGTTCCACCTCCCACATATGCAGTGACATCACCTGGTTTAAACGTCTCTAGAGACAATATCTCACTCATCATTACTCAATGCCTAGGGTTACCTCCAATGTACTCACATCTTACCATACCTCTGTCTGTACATTATGCCTTGAATCTATTCTCTCACGCCCAGAAACCTGCTCCTTTTACTCTCTCCTCTGAATGCACTAAACGACCAGTCCTGATAGCCTTTAGCCGTACCCTCATCCTACTCCTCTGTTCCTCTGGTGATGTAGAGGTTAATCAAAGCCCTGCAGTGCCTAGCTCCACTCCAACTCCCCAGGTTCTCTCATTTGATGACTTCTGTAACTGCCAAAAGCCTTGGTTTCATGCATGTTAACATTAGAAGCCTCCTCCCTAAATTGGTTTTATTCACTGCTTTAGCACACTTTGCCAACCTGGATGTCCTGGCTTAGGTAGTCCACCAAAACCCCTGAAATGTCCATCCCTAACTATAACATTTTCCATCTTACTATCCAGGTCTGTACCCAAACAATTCGAACTTCTACTTTTAAAAATCCATCTTTCCAGAAAGAAGTCTTTTACTGGTGCCGCTTGCTATAGACCACCCTCTGCCCCCAGCTGTGACCTAGACACCATATGTGAATTGATTGCCCCACATCTATCTTCAGAGCTCGTGCTGCTAGGTGACCTAAACTGTGACATGCTTAACATCCCGGCCATCCCACAATCTAAGCTTGATGCCCTCAATCTCACACAAATTATCAATGAACCTACCAGGTACAACCCTAAATCCGTAAACACGGGCACCCTCATAGATATCATCCTAACCAACTTGCCCTCCAAATACACCTCTGCTGTTTTCAACCAAGATCGCAGCGATCACTGACTCATTGCCTGCATTCGTAATGTGTCTGCGGTCAAACGACCACCCCTCATCACTGTCAAACGCTCCCTAAAACACTTCAGCGTGCAGGCCTTTCTAATCGACCTGGCCCGGGTATCCTGGAAGGATATTGACCTCATCCCGTCAGTAGAGGATGCCTGGAAATTCTTTAAAAGTGCCTTCCTCACCATCTTAAATAAGCATGCCCCATTCAAAAAATGTAGAACCAGGAACAGATGTAGCCCTTGGTTCTCTCCAGACCTGACTGCCCTTGACCAGCACAAAAACATCCTGTGGCGTTCTGCATTAGCATCGAACAGCCCCCCTGATATGCAACTTTTCAGGGAAGTTAGGAACAAATATACACAGGCAGTTAGGAAAGCTAAGGCTAGCTTTTTCAAACAGAAATTTGCATCCTGTAGCACAAAGTCACAAAAGTTCTGGGACACTGTAAAGTCCATGAAGAATAAGAGCACCTCCTCCCATCTGCCCACTGCACTGAGGTTAGGAAACACTGTCACCCCTGACAAATCCACTATAATTGAATATTTCAATAAGCATTTTTCTACGGCTGGCCATGCTTTCCACCTGGCTACCCCTACCCCGGTCAACAGCCCTTCTCTCCCCACATCAACTCGCACAAACCCCCCCCACTTCTCCTTCACCCAAATCCAGATAGCTGTTCTGAAAGAGCTGCAACATCTGGACCCCTGCAAATCAGCCGTGGTAGACAATCTGGACCCTCTCTTTCTAAAAGTATGTGCCGAAATTGTTGCAACCCCTATTACTAGCCTGTTCAACCTCTCTTCCGTATCGTCTGAGATTCCCATAGATTGGAAAGCTGCCGCGGTCATTCCCCTCTTCAAAGGGGGAGACACTCTAGACCCAAAAAGCTACAGACCAATATCTATTCTACCATGCATTTCTAAGGTTTTCGAAAGCCAAGTTAAGAAACAGATTACCGACCATTTCGAATCCAACTGTACCTTCTCCGCTATGCAATCTGGTTTCAGAGCTGGTCATTGGTGCACCTCAGCCATGCTCAAGGTCCTAAACGATATCATAACCGCAATCGATAAGAGACTGTGCAGCCGTATTCATCGACCTGGCTAAGGCTTTCGACTCTGTCAATCACAACATTCTTATTGGCAGACTCAACAGCCTTGGTTTCTCAAATGACTGCCTCGCCTGGTTCACCAACTAATTCTCTGATAGAGTTCAGTGTGTCAAATCGGAGGGCCTGTTGTCCGGACCTCTGGAAGTCTCTATGGGGGTGCCACAGGGTTCAAATCTCAACTCTCTCTTCTCTGTATACATCAATGATGTTGCTCTTGCTGCTGGAGATTCTTTGATCCACCTCTACGCAGACGACACCATTCTGTATCCCTGTAACCCTTCTTTGGACACTGTGTTAACTAACCTCCAGATGAGCTTCAATGCCATACAACTCTCCTTCCGTTGCCTCCAAATGCTCTTAAATGCAAGTAAAATTAAATGCATGCTCTTCAACCAATTGCTGCACGCACCTGCCCGCCCGTCCAGCATCACTACTCTGGACGGTTCTTTCTTAAAATATGTGGACATCTACAAATACCTAGGTGTCTGGTTAGACTTTAAAACTCTCCTTCGAGACTCACATTAAACATCTCCAATCCAAAATTAAATCCAGAATCGGCTTCCTACTTCACAACAAAGCATCCTTCACTCATGCTGCCAAACATACCCTTGTAAAACTGACCATCCTACAGATGCTCGACTTTGGAGATGTCATTTACAATATAGCCTCCAACACTCTACTCAACAAATTGGATGCAGTCTATCACAGTGCCATCTGTTTTGTGACCAAAGCTCCATATACTACCCACCACTGTGACCTGTACGCTCTCGTTGGCAGGCCCTCGCTTCATACTCGTCGCCAAATCCACTGGCTCCAGGTCATCTTCAAATCTCTGCTAATTAAAGCCCCGCCTTATCTCAGCTCACTGGTCACCATAGCAGCATCCACCCGTAGCACCCGCTCCAGCAGAAATATCTCAATTGTCAAACCCCCAAAGGCAACTCCTCCTTTGGCCGCCTCTACATCCAGTTCTCTGCTGCCAATGACTGGAACGAACTGTAAAAATCACTGAAGCTGGAGACACATATCTCCCTTACTAGCTTTAAGCACCAGCTGTCAGAGCAGCTCACAGATTACTGCACCTGTACATAGCCTATCTGTAAATAGCCCATCCAATCTACCTCATCCCCATACTGTATTTATTTATTTATCTTGCTCCTTTGCACCCCGATATCTCTACTTGCACATTCATCTTCTGCACATTCTACCATTCCAGTGTTTAATTGCTATATTGTAATTACTTCACCACCATGGCCTATTTATTGCCTTACCTCTCTTATCCTACCTCCTTTCCACATGTGCTGTATTTAGATTTTTCTACTGTATTATTGATTCTATGTTTGTTTATTCCATGTGTAACTCTGTGTTGTTGTATGTGTCGAACTGCTTTGCTTTATCTTGGCCAGGTCGCAGTTGCAAATGAGAACTTGCTCTCAACTAGCCTACTTGGTAAATAAAGGTGAAATAAAAAATAAAATAAAAAAAATCAGAGTATTGATAGTCGTGTAGTGCATCAGAGTATTGATAGTTGTGTAGTGCGTCAGAATATTTATAGTTGTGCAGTGCGTCAGAGTATTGATAGCTGTTTAGTGTTTGGGAGTATTGATAGGTGTGTAGTGCCTCAGCGTATTGATAGTTGTGTATCGTGTCAGAGTATTGATAGTTGTGTAGTGTGTGGGAGCGATGTCTGTTCTACGGTAGTGTTTCCTAATGCAGCCTATTCCCTGATTATATAGTGCACTACTTTTGACCAGGGCGCATCACAAGTAAAATATTGCAGTTTTCAGCAAATTTTCTGCAGTTCTACACATTTAGGCATGATTTATGCCATGTTAATCTGATATCTGAGTGAGAATGACTAACAAAATCAATGGGGGCCCACTGGAGAGCCTTAGAGAGCCATTTTATGTCTCTATTTGGTTTGGTCAGGGTGTGATTTGGGGTGGGCATTCTATGTTTTTCTTTTCTATGATTTTGTATTTCTATGTTTTGGCCGGGTATGGTTCTCAATCAGGGACAGCTGCCTATCGTTGTCTATGATTGGGAACCATACTTAGGTAGCCCTTTTCCCTCCTTTCAGTGTGGGAAGTTAACTTTGTTTGTGGCAAATAGCCCTTAAGCTTCACGGCTGTTTTGTATTGTTTATTGTTTTTGTCGGCGTCATTTTCTTAATAAAAGGAATATGTACGCTCACCACGCTGCGCTTTGGTCCAGTTCTTTCAACGGCCGTGACACCAGGGGATGTGCCTGGTCAGTATTTGGTCATGATTACTACAAGTTTAGATACCTACCTAGACTAACTACCATTGTTAGCTGACATGTTTAATAATACAATTTGTCATCTAACAAATTCTAGGTAGTCAGTGAGTGACTGTCTGTGACTGACATAACAAGGGAAAACCTGCCGAATGATGTACAAACACATTTCTAAATTGCATCTGATGTATTCTACTATTCTTACTCTCAACAGTAAGTTGAGACCCCGACTGAGTTCCCCAAAAAGTTTTGTCTCTTATGCTTGGAGCCGGCCCTGAATGCCCTGTACCACTACAAAAAAACTACAGCGGTAACAACCTTTCCTCAGCAGAAAAGAACTACAGCGGTAACAACCTTTCCTCAGCAGAAAAAAACTACAGCGGTAACAACCTTTCCTCAGCAGAAAAAAACTACAGCGGTAACAACCTTTCCTCAGCAGAAAAAAACTACAGCGGTAACAACCTTTCCTCAGCAGAAAAAAACTACAGCGGTAACAACCTTTCCTCAGCAGAAAAAAACTACAGCGGTAACAACCTTTCCTCAGCAGAAAAAAACTACAGCGGTAACAACCTTTCCTCAGCAGAAAAAAACTACAGCGGTAACAACCTTTCCTCAGCAGAAAAAAACTACAGCGGTAACAACCTTTCCTCAGCAGAAAAAAACTACAGCGGTAACAACCTTTCCTCAGCAGAAAAAAACTACAGCGGTAACAACCTTTCCTCAGCAGAATAAAACTACAGCGGTAACAACCTTTCCTCAGCAGAATAAAACTACAGCGGTAACAACCTTTCCTCAGCAGAAAAAAACTACAGCGGTAACAACCTTTCCTCAGCAGAAAAAAACTACAGCGGTAACAACCTTTCCTCAGCAGAAAAAAACTACAGCGGTAACAACCTTTCCTCAGCAGAAAAAAACTCATCCTTCGTTCGTGACACGCAGCAGTGGAACAACATGTTTCTAAGCTTATCTGAATCTGGATCTGGAACGTCATCAAATAGACTATTTTAGAACCACAATTTAATTCATTGCTGCATGGACATATTCTCTGTTTGTTATTCAGTAGATATTAAAAATGAAAAGTGTTCGTATCAGGCCGCATGATATTGTGATTAGAGATTTTTTTTTTCTTCAGTTTTAATATCACATTTATTGGACACTTGATCTGGAAAAGAGAAACCCTATGTTTCGGGGCGCCTTCTAAACAGCTGCAGATGAGTGAACAGACCATAGCAGAGACAGTAGTCACAGCAAAAGTGGTCCTGTTGGACTCAAGGCCTGTTTCCACAATGGCATCCTAA
Source organism: Salvelinus alpinus (assembly GCF_045679555.1). Lineage (NCBI taxonomy): Eukaryota > Metazoa > Chordata > Actinopteri > Salmoniformes > Salmonidae > Salvelinus > Salvelinus alpinus. The sequence goes on along the minus strand of NC_092088.1, from coordinate 88,959,744 downwards.
TCCCTATATAGTGCACTACTTTAGACCTCTGGTCAAAACCAGTGTACTATGTAGGGAATAAGGTGCCATTTGGGACAAAGCCTGGGAAATGAAATCCTGGTGATGAAAGAATACCCATAAATCCCACCTCAAATATTTACAGCAAAAAAGTTAAACTGGGAAGGCCGTTTAGCATTAATATTTGCTTTAACGTTTTCTTTGGCAATATTTCTTAATCTGTGCTGGCCCACTTTTCACACAATCTATTCGCCCATGACACCCCACCTTTCCAGCTTCTCTCCCCTTTCTCCTCTTCCCTCTCCACCCTCGCCTCTCCGCTGCCCCGAGTGCCTTCAGGACAGTGACCTGAACCAAAGCAGATGAAAGCAGTCCATGAATCATTAACGTCTCCTTCTCCCAGCCATTTAGAGCCTCTGCAGAATGCACACTTCAATGATTCATCCTAGCTCTCTCTCTCTCTGCTGGTGTTGCTCTGCTTAAAGCCCAGGGTGTGTGTGTGTGTGTGCTGACAAAGTGGCCTGCCTGCGCTGCTCCCATGGCAGATGCATTTTACTGTCTGTGACGGAACTACTGAGCTGTGCTAGGGGAAGGAGGCGGGCTCAACCTCTGTCAGGTCCCCTGGCTGGTCAAAATGGGGAGGAAGAAAGGATGAGAGGAGAGGAGTAGGGTGAGGCCTAATCATCTTTTCAATCTCAGGGCATTTATAAAGCGACACACAGCAGCAGATAGGTCTCGGCTCCACACAGCCATCCTCCGCCACCAAACTTGCTACTTTCCTAATGTGATGGCAGCACCGTTTTTCTGTCTCACAAACAGGCAGGTAAAAATCATGCTCCGTTTAACCTCCATGCAGCTAAAGAAGACGAGGCATCTGAGATGCCACTAGAGAAATGTGTTTCTCAGAGTGAGAGTGCTTCTGAGAGATGCCAGCTGTCAGACTGTGAAGTGGATAACTGCACTACGCCCTTAAGCTTCTCTCCAAGATGTTCCTCTTATGCTGGGAAAGTCGAGAGATTTGAATAAATGTCAATATATCCAGCCTGAAAACAGAGGTTTTGGTTTCACCCAAAAAATGACCACATTCGATTTTGGCAGTGTCTTTTTGGTTCCACTATGACACCTAAATGTGTTTAAAATCTTTATGTTTTGCCAAGATTTATCCACCACAGGAGGCTATTGAGGGGAGGACTGGAAGTCTGGAACGGAGTGAATGGAAATGTATCAAACACATCGACACCATGTGTTTGATGTATATGAGACCCGTCCTCCCCAATTAAGGTGCCACCAACCACCTGTGTGATACACAGAGAGCTTTCACCTTGAAGTGTCCCTCCATGGTGTATGTGCCTCTCCTGCCCTTCAGGGTGCAGATGCTTCCAAGGTATAAAAGCCTGAGCATCCTGAGTGACTCTAACCCGGCAGCCTCACGTCACAATATCAGGGTGAGGCAGCACAGCTACACACAGTTAGTTCTCCAGTTGTAAAATATGTATATACACTGAGAGTGTTAAATCAACCCTGAAAGTGTTGAGTCTGTGGACCCATATAGACACCGGAACAGTGTTAAATTAACACACAGCCTTATTCAAATATTTCACAGAGTGTCTTGCCGTTCGAGTTTATTGTAACCGTTACCGCCCATGACTGTACTTGTTAGTGACAGAGTGTCAATGGTGAGTGTAGCTGGTGCATGGAAGTCAGGGGCAGGAGAGCAGAGATGAATGGACAAAGCATTTTACTTAGGCAATCATCATACAGAACGCAACCGCGTCACAAAACAAATGCCCAAAGAACAAGTAAGGTAGCCCAAAGAATAAAACCCAAGTACAAAGTACCGGCTGCCACAAAGCACGGGTATAAAACAAAACCCGGCGCAAACCAGCCGGAAGCGTACCAATCCTGACAATAAACAATACCCCACACAGACATGGAGGGAACAGAGGGCTAAATACACATGTTAATTAGTAGGAGATGAAAACCAGGTGTACAGGAAGACAAGACAAAACAAATGGAAAATTAAAGGTGGATCGGCGATGGCTAGAAGACCGGTGACATCGACCGCCGAACACCGCCTGAACAAGGAGAGGAACCAACTTCGGTGGAAGTCGTGACACAGAGACATGGTTGTTGCACTCATTTTCAGTCTTATGATCTTCACCAAGTGAGATCCTAAGCGAATATGTTATTGTAAAAAATATATTTACAGTATTTAACATAATACCATACATATTTCGTAAGGACTTATTTTGAGGGCCTAGTTTTACATTAATACTGGGGCCTAAAACTAATACACATCACTTTGAATCAAAACCATACCCATCATCACACCCATCATTATCATAATTCCCAGCATGCTCTATTGCATGCTGTATTGCAGACAGATTTTTGGAATAGTTTGTTTCAATATCTATGTTTCTGCCTGGAATTCTTTGCCCCATCACCTCCGTGGCCTGGCTATCACCCTGGTTTGTGGTCTGCTCTCCTATGTGCAGTGCAGAGTTACAACATTCTGGTAACTTTCTCAAAATTCCACGGTTTTCCAGATATCCTGTTTGGATGAATTCAGATTTCCTGCTTATTCCCTCCTGATTCCAAGAATATTCCAATCAGGATCTCTGGAAAAACTGGGAGGTTTGGGAAAGGGGGGTACTGAAGGAGGTGCAGAGTACAGGAATGGGAATGTGGTTCTTTGAGGTTATCCACCAGCCCCTCAACATAAGCATCATATTTACGTTGTGTTGCAAATGGCTCACTGAGCCCTATGGGCCCTGGTCAAAAGTAGTGCACAGTGCACAATAAAGGAAATAGGGTGCAGTTTGGAATTCAACCACTGAGGTTAATGCAACCTGATTACAGTAAGAACAGAATCAGAAAATCATCAGTATAGTATCAGGATAGTATCAGGACAGTATCAGGACAGTATCAGGATTGTATCAGGAAATGATCAGGATAGTATCAAGATAGTAGCATGATAGTATCAGGATAGTATAAGGATAGTATCAGAACAGTATCAGAACAGTATCAGGATAGTATCAGGATAGTATTGGGTTAGTATCAGAATAGTATGAGTATAGTATCATGATAGTATCTCAAAAGTGAAATGAGAGTATCAGGACAGTATCAGGACAGAATCAGATCAGCATCAGGATAGAATTAGGATAGTTTCATGAAAGTATCAGGAAAGTATGAGAATAGTATGAGAAAAGTATCAGGATAGTATCAGAATAGTATAAAGATAGTATCAGGATAGTATCAGAAAAGTATGAGGATAATATCATGATAGAATCGGGATATTATCAGTATAGTATAAGGATAGTATCAGGACAGTATCAGAACAGTATCAGGATAGAATCAGAAGAGTATAAGGATAGTATCGGGTTAGTATCAGGATAGTATCATGATACTATCAGAATACTATCAAGATAGTATCAAGATAGTATGAGCATAGTATTAGGATAGTATCAGGATACTATCAGAATACTTTCAGAACAGTACCAACATAGTATCATGATACTATCAGGAGAGTATCAGGACAGAATCAGAACAGTGTCAGGATAGTATTAGGAAACTATCATGATAGTATCAGGATAGTATGAGAATAGTATCAGGATAGTATTGGGTTAGTATCAGAATGGTATGAGGATAGTATCATGATACTATCAGGAGAGTATCATAATAGAATCAGAACAGTATCAGGATAGTATTAGGATATTATCATGATAGTATCAGGATATTATCAGGATAGTATGATAATATTATCAGGATAGTATGAGAATAGTATCAGGATACTATCATGATACTATCAGAATAGTATCAAGATAGTATCCGGATAAAATCAAAAGAGTATCAGAATAGTATCGGGTTAGTATCAGAATTGTATGAGGATAGTATCATGATACTATCAGGAGAGTATCAGGACAGAATCAGAACAGTATCAGGATAGTGTTAGGATAGTATCAGGATAGTATCAGGATAGTATCAGGATAGTATCAGGATAGTATGAGAATAGTATCAGGATAGTATGAGAATAGTATCAGGATAGTATCAGGATACTATCAGAATAGTATCAAGATAGGATCAAGGTAGTATCAGGATACAATCAGAAGAGTATCAGGATAGTATCACAATAGTATGAGGATAATATCATGATAGTATCGGGATATTATCAGTATAGTATAAGGATAGTATCAGGACAGTATCAGAATAGTATCAAGATAGTATCAAGATAGTATGAGCATAGTATCAGGATAGTATCAGGGTACTATCAGGATACTATCAGAATAGTATCAGGATAGTATTGGGTTAGTATCAGAATGGTATGATGATAGTATCATGATACTATCAGGAGAGTATCATAATATAATCAGAACAGTATCAGGATAGTGTAGGATAGTATCACGATAGGATCAAGATAGTATCAGGATAAAATCAGAAGAGTATCAGGATAGTATCGGGTTAGTATCAGAATTGTATGAGTATAGTATCATGATAGTATTTGATACTATCAGGAGAGTATCAGGACAGAATCAGAACAGTATCAGGATAGTGTTAGGATAGTATCATGATAGTATCAGGATAGTATCAGGATAGTATGAGAATAGTATCAGGATAGTATCAGAATACTATCAAGATAGTATCAAGATAGTTTCAAGGTAGTATCAGGTTAGTATCAGAATAGAAACATAATAGTATTGGGATAGTATAAGGATAGTATCAGAAAAGTATGAAGATCGTTTCAGAATAGTATCAGGATACAATCAAAATAGTTTTAGGATAGTATCAAGATAGTATCAGGATAGTGTCAGAAGTGTATCAGGATTGTATCAGAATAGTATGAGGATAGTATCAAGATAGTATCAGAATAGTATCATGATAGTATCAGGGTACTCTCAGGATAGTATCAAGATTGTATCAGGACAGCATCAGAAGAGTATCAGGATAGTATCAGGATAGTATCAGAACAGTATGAGGATAGTATCATGATAGTATCAGGATATTATCAGGATAGTATCAAGACAGTATCAGAACAGAATCACAATAGTGTTAGGAAGTATCAGGATAGTATCAGAATAGTATCAGGATTGTATGAGGATAGTATCAGGATTGTATGAGGATAGTATCAGGTCCCCTCAGAAATATGGTAATGTGAGCAGGCCACCTGTTAGCCATAACCATAATAGTAATATATTAATAAACATAATACTATTCATAACCATTAAAGTAATAAAATATAGAACATAATAATAACCGTAACCATTACAGTAATATAATAATAAACATAATAATAACCAGAAACATTATAGTAATATAATAATAACCAGAACCATTATAGTAATACACTGCTCAAAAAAATAAAGGGAACACTTAAACAACACAATGTAACTCCAAGTCAATCACACTTCTATGAAATCAAACTGTCCACTTAGGAAGCAACACTGATTGACAATAAATTTCACATGCTGTTGTGCAAATGGAATAGACAAAAGGTGGAAATTATAGGCAATTAGCAAGACACCCCCAAAAAAGGAGTGATTCTGCAGGTGGTGACCACAGACCACTTCTCAGTTCCTATGCTTCCTGGCTGATGTTTTGGTCACTTTTGAATGCTGGCGGTGCTTTCACTCTAGTGGTAGCATGAGACGGAGTCTACAACCCACACAAGTGGCTCAGGTAGTGCAGCTCATCCAGGATGGCACATCAATGCGAGCTGTGGCAAGAAGGTTTGCTGTGTCTGTCAGCGTAGTGTCCAGAGCATGGAGGCGCTACCAGGAGACAGGCCAGTACATCAGGAGACGTGGAGGAGGCCGTAGGAGGGCAACAACCCAGCAGCAGGACCGCTACCTCCGCCTTTAAGCAGGAGGAGCACTGCCAGAGCCCTGCAAAATTACCTCCAGCAGGCCACAAATGTGCATGTGTCTGCTCAAACGGTCAGAAACAGACTCCATGAGGGTGGTATGAGGGCCCGACGTCCACAGGTGGGGGTTGTGCTTACAGCCCAACACCGTGCAGGACGTTTGGCCTTTGCCAGAGAACACCAAGATTGGCAAATTCGCCACTGGCGCCCTGTGCTCTTCACAGATGAAAGCAGGTTCACACTGAGCACGTGACAGAGTCTGGCAACGCCGTGGAGAACGTTCTGCTGCCTGCAACATCCTCCAGTATGACCGGTTTGGTGGTGGGTCAGTCATGGTGTGGGGTGGCATTTCTTTGGGGGGCCGCACAGCCCTCCATGTGCTCGCCAGAGGTAGCCTGACTGCCATTAGGTACCGAGATGAGATCCTCAGACCCCTTGTGAGACCATATGCTGGTGCGGTTGGCCCTGGGTTCCTCCTAATGCAAGACAATGCTAGACCTCATGTGGCTGGAGTGTGTCAGCAGTTCCTGCAAGAGGAAGGCATTGATGCTATGGACTGGCCCGCCCGTTCCCCAGACCTGAATCCAATTGAGCACATCTGGGACATCATGTCTCGCTCCATCCACCAACGCCACGTTGCACCACAGACTGTCCAGGAGTTGGCGGATGCTTTAGTCCAGGTCTGGGAGGAGATGCCTCAGGAGACCATCCGCCACCTCATCAGGAGCATGCCCAGGCGTTGTAGGGAGGTCATACAGGCACGTGGAGGCCACACACACTACTGAGCCTCATTTTGACTTGTTTTAAGGACATTACATCAAAGTTGGATCAGCCTGTAGTGTGGTTTTCCACTTTAATTTTGAGCGTGACTCCAAATCCAGACCTCCATGGGTTGATACATTTGATTTCCATTGATACTTTTTGTGTGATTTTCAACCATTCAACTATGTAAAGAAAAAAGTATTTAATAAGAATATTTCATTCATTCAGATCTAGGATGTGTTATTTTAGTGTTCCCTTTATTTTTTTGAGCAGTGTATAATAATAACCATCATTATAACCATAGACATTATAATAATATAATAATAACCAGAACCATTATAGTAATATATGAATAACCATAACCATGGTCTTTTTCTACAAAGCAGAACTTTCCAGATGTTTGGCTCCCATGCATATTTGGAGGATGTGGCTCCCATGCATATTTGGAGGATGTGGCTCCCATGCATATTTGGAGGATGTGGCTCCCATGCATATTTGGAGGATGTGGCTCCCATGCATATTTGGAGGATTTGTAGTTTGAATAAACTCTGCAATGCTAAAGAAATAAAATCATCTCTAAATGTCTTTCCAATGAATAAAGACTGGGGATTGAGTGGGGAGAGAGTTTGAAGTTGATCCATGATAGATTCATTCACAGGTCTGGGATGACTATACAGGGAAGAGAAAAGAGAGTGGCTTTTGTTCATGTAGGCTACACAAGAGCATTTATTTCAATTCCAACAGGAACCGCATGCAGTCTAATTAAACTTTATTGGCAGCGTAGGTGATGTAACGAACGAGGTACCTTCCAAGTGCCTAAGATTTACTGCATCTCCACAGAGCTGCTTTGATGTCTTCTTTGCACTGCTAAAATACGACTCCCCATACACACTGATGCATGAAATACAGACAGCAGGCGTCAACTCATGAAACAACGTGACTACAGAGCAGAATGGAGTAAGGATATACAGTATGTAAGTCTAAGCCTTTTTTATATTAACATTTTGATGCTGAAACTAACTTAAAGATATGGCGGAAAGTGGAAAGTGAATTGACGATTTATGGTGTCACATTTTCATTAGAAAATGAAAATGACAGGTTGAGTGGGAAAGTTATGAGAGCACAAACAAATAACCAATATCATTTTTAAGGAGAAAGTATGTGCGACAGAACACGGCATAAATTGTACTCTGAGAGAATACCCTCATATGGTTCTACTAACTAGGCAATGTATCCTGCCAAAACTCATTGGGGGTTACTCTATTCCCTGTTTGAACACATTCTGAAGGACAAGGTAATGCTAGAGGAGATCAGTCAATGAGTCCTTTGTAAGGTTGTCTATAAAAATAGTACTTTGGCACAAGTGGTCTGATGCATCACAGCTTTCGTTTCCCCTCCCTCCCTCCATCCATGTTACTTCGCTTACAAAACCCATGCAGCCTATACTGTATATATGTAGTGGTAAAAAGGAGGAGGAAGAGTGGGTAGTGGTACTGTATGATGGGGGATCCCTAATAAATACAAATATATACAGTACCAATACCCATTCCCCCTCCTCCTACTCCTCATCTTCCTCTTCATTCTCCCTCCCTCCCTCCCTCCCTCCCTCCCTCCCTCCCTCCCACTACATACCATTTTTCAGGCTATGTAGAGTACATATTGAGTTATAGCACAAATTATGATCGGAAACAAATATATAACAAATAAAACAAAACTAGCAAGTTAGCAAATCCCTCCTGCTTTACTCACAGATCAATCAGAAAGGGTCTGGGGTTGGACTGGGGCTGGGGTTGGACTGGGTCTCTGGTTGGACTGGGGCTGGGGCTGTGGTTGGACTGGGTCTGGGGTTGGACTGGGTCTGCGGTTGGACTGGGGATGAGGTTGGACTGGGGCTGGGGTTGGACGGGGACTGGGTCTGCAGTTGGACTGGGTCTGTGGTTGGACTGGGGGTGGGTTTGGACTGTGTCTGGGGTTAGACTGGGTCTGGGGTTGGACTGGGTCTGGAGTTGGACTGGGGCTGGAGTTGGACTGGGGCTGGGGTTGGACTGGGGCTGGGTTTGGACTGGATCTGGGGTTGGACTGGGGCGGGTTTGGATGGTGGCTGCGTCTGGATCTGGGTCTTGGGCTGGGTCTGGGGTTGGACTGGGTCTAATGTCTGGCCCAATTAATGAGTGTCTGGTGACCTGCAAAGAAGGGGTCCCTCATTTATGTCTACAGATGTAGGATCTTAATTTGATCATTAAATGAAAAACTGCACTAACACACGGTTAAATTAACAGTACTCCACTTTTCATTTAGCCTCATTTTGCCCAGCTAATAGCCTAACCACCAATCCCGCAACATTATGGACTAAATGTTCAAATGCTGTTATTTTTGCTGTAACAATACAGGTCATATTAAGATCATCCATCTGTACATGTCTGTCAATGGAGGTATAGAGGCCAAAAGGCTAGTGGAACGGGCACTAAGAGCCATCCCGGTCCACTTGTCCCCATGTAGACGCCTTTGATTCCTTCTTCTATTCCAGTGTGAAGCATACTGTACATCCACTCATCCACTCCCAGAGTGTTTTCCACACGGCCGGTGTTGTGACCAGATAATCATCTGGTAAGTGTCTCAATATTTCTGCTGTTTGCAAGGGAGGGAAGGGGAGGGAGAGAATAGCTTTGCTCAGCAGACATTTTCCAGGTGACTGGTTTCTAGCTGAAGTCATGAGGAGGATGGAGCTGGGGAGAGGAGGGTGGGTCAGTGATTTAGAGTAATGACTGCTGTGTGTGGTGGTATGTTTGCCTGTGCCTGTTCTACTGGATCTGCTGCTTTACAGCTCTGTCAACCTCTCTGACCCTGGGGGCAGCAAATGCCCCAGGCACTGGAACTGGGCCGGGCTGGCATAGGAGATGTGATGTGAGAG